>NC_083681.1:84777500-85050869 GCF_033118175.1 Dama dama
TTTGCACGGTTGGGACACCACAGCTGTTTAACGATTGTCACTGGGCACGCAGTGCCTCTAATACTAGTGATGACAGAGATGATGATTTTGGTAAACAGGAGGGTTTATGTTTGCTGAGTTCTTTTTCCTCTTTTCATCTTTGCTTGAGTAAATGCCTCTCTCTCTTGGGTTAACAGTGCAATTAGTAATCTAATATTAGATTATTTTTATTTACTGTTCACCATCAAGGAGTAATACTGGTTGCCGACACAAACTTGTGCAAGGAGACTTAGGGAGTTTTATTGTTTTCCTTTTCAGGTTTACAAGACCAGAAGCATGGATATACTACGAAGACGTCTCCTCATTTCAGATTATTTTAGATAATGCTAGTTACTGGCATTGATAGTAGGATAAGGAAAAACATATAATAGATACTAGTTGTCCAGTGATGATAAAGGGATGTTCTATTGGTTGTCCTCCAATTCGAGCGAGTGTTAAGAGGTTCACTACTAGAATTCAGAATAGGCACTGGCTGAATGGTCAGAATGTCATGCTTTGTTGTTTGCATGTATGAAGTAATGGCATTAATACTTAGATTAGCATAGAAAAGATTCGGGCTAAAATTCTGCCTAGTTTGTTAGGGCTTGATCGTAGGACTGCATATGTGAATAAGAAGTATCATTCTGGCTTGATGTGTGAAGGCGTGTTGAGAGGTTTGCCGGGGTGTAGCTATCTGGGTCTCCTAGTAGGTCAGGTGAAAATAGGACTAGTATTTTTAACCCCAGAACTAGTAGCAAGGCACCCAAGATGTCTTTAAATATATAATGTAGATGGAATGGGATCTTGTCTATATCAGATGAAATTCCTACTGAGTTATCTGATCCTGTTTCATGGAGAGATAGTAAGTGGACTATAGTAAGTGCTGCCATAAATGAGCTTGTAGAGAAGGGGAACCAAGCATGTTACTCGTTGGTCATAATTAATTGTTATTACAGAAATTACTTGTGGAACTTTAAATTATGCTGATGAGTAAGGTGATAAGGAAAGAGGAAATACAGTGTGATTAGTCCCTTTAGATCTGATACTAATATAGACATTTTTATTTGAATAAGGGATGTGTTTTTGGCAAAATATTCTCTCATCAGATTCAGTCTAGAAGGGGCATGCTGACTTTTGGCTGGTTAAGTTTAAATAAGGGGTCAGGCAGTGTATGATAGTGGAAAAGTATCCTTGAATACATTTGAATAGTTGAAATTGAGGTTTTGTGTTACTGCTAGTTTTGAGTGCCAAGATGAAGCCTAGAAAATTCAGGGCCAGGGCAGTTATTTTGAGGTAGTAAGGTATGGTTATTTATGGAACTGCTGTTGGGGGATTATTGTTGGAGATAATAAAGTCAGCAAAAATACTTCCAACTAGTAGGCATTTAATTGATGAGGAGGGGGTTGTTCTTGTTAATGATAATCAGAGTAGAGAATTGAGGCCATCCTAGTAGCATGAAGAAGAGAGTGAGGATGCTGGAGACGGCTGTGAGTGAGGTAGCAGTTTGTGGAGGGGATCAGGCATTGGTATAAGGCATATTCACAGTTTCAATATTTAGGTCTTTAGAGTAGAATCCAGTGAGGAACGACATTCCTGTCAATGCTAAGCTGCCAATGATAAGGGCGGTTGTAGTAAAAGGCATAGCTTTAAACAGACCTATTTTTTGAATATCTTGTTCATCATTTAGGTTGTGAATAATCTGGATTACATAAATAGAATGGCTTTGAGAAAGACAAGAGCATTTTTTTGGAGAAAGAGGAATGCTGGGTAGAGTTGGTTGATGCCAATTGTTACTATCATGAGGCCTAATGGATTGGAAGTGGAGAAAGCAATGATTTTTTTTTATATCGTTCTGGGTAATGGCACATATTGCTATAAATGTTGTGATAGCCCCTAGGCATAATGTAACTGATGGGGTACATTTATAGCTTTCTGTCAGAGGCTAGAAGTGGATGAGTAGGAACATATCTGCTACTACTATTGTGCTTGAGTGGAGTAGGGCTGAGACTGATGTGGGCCCTCTATTGCTGAGGGTAATTATGGGTGTAGCACAAATTGGCAAATTTTCCTGTTGCAGCTAATACTAAACCTAACATATGTAAAGTTGAATTAAGTTGAACAAGAGAGTTCCAGAAAAACATCTATTCCTGCTTTATTGACTATACCAAAGACTTTGACTGTGTGGATCTAAATAACCTGTGAAAAATTCTGAAAGAGATGGGAATACCAAACCACCTGACCTGCCTCTTGAGAAACCTGTATGCAGGTCAGGAAGCAACTGTTAGAACTGAACATGGAACAACAGACTGGATCCAAATAGGAAAAGAATTATGTCAAGGCTGTATATTGTCACCCTGCTTATTTAACTTATATGCAGAGTACATCATGAGAAATGCTGGGCTGGAGGAAGTAGAAACTGGAATCAAGATTACCGGGAGAAGTATCAATAACCTCAGATATGCAGATGACACCACCCTTACGACAGGAAGTGAAGAAGAACTAAAGAGCCTCTTGATGAAAGTGAAAGAGGAGAGTGAAAAAGTTGGCTTAAAACTCAACATTCAGGAGACTAAGATCATGGCATCTGGTCCTATCACTTCATGGAAAATAGTTGGGGAAACAGTGGAAGCAGGGCTCCAAAATCACTGCAGATGGTGATTGCAGCCATGAAATTAAAAGACGCTTGCTCCTTGGAAGGAAAGTTATGTGCAACCAAGACAGCATATTAAAAAGCAGAGACATCACTTTGCCAACACAGGAACACTTTGCCAAACCTGTATCAGCATAGGGTATGGAGAAGGCAATGGCATCCCCCTCTAGGACTCTTGTCTGGAAAATCCCATGGATGGAGGAGCCTGGTAGGCTGTGGTCCATGGGGTCGCGAAGAATCAGACACGGCGGAGTGAATTCACTTTCACTTTTCACTTTCATGCATTGGAGAAGGAAATGGCAACCCACTCCAGTGTTGTTGCCCGAGGAATCCCAGGGACGGAGGAGCCTGGTGGGCTGCCGTCTATGGGGTTGCACAGAGTCGGACACGACTGAAGCGACTTAGCAGCAGCAGCAGCAGCACGGGATTATAGGAAACAGATCCACGCCCCCCTGGCCCCGCTTTCTCACATCCACGCCCCCGTGCCCTGCATCCCCACATCCACGCAGCGCAAGCCAGCCATCTGCCTCCTCTTTCCAGTCAGTCTTTGGGCTTCGCTGAGGTGTTTTGGCCCTGGGCAAGGAAATGGCAACCCACTCCAGGATTCTTGCCTGGAACATCCCATGGACTGGGGCCCTGGTGGGCTACAGTCCATGGGGTCACAAAGAGTTGGAGACAGCTGAGCGACTGAGGAGTTATGCAAAATTGCCTGTAGTGCTGCCGTGTTTGCATCTGCCGTGCACACCATCATCCAATGAGCAGGAAGGACATAATCCCTGCTCCTTCTCAGCCAGTAAGTCATTGGAAGAGATTATTAGTGGTAACAAGAATTAGTATTGTAACAAGGAAAAGGAATGTTTAAAGAATCAGTTAATGTTGGGGTCTGAGTGAATGGATCATATTGAGAAGTCTATAATTGATCATATGACAAATAGGGCCACCAGCACACATTATTGAGAATTAATCTATTTTAGAACTGAATGATAGCTTAAAGGTTTGTAGTGTGATTCAGTGCCAGTTTGAGATAATTATCTCTTGGCCTGTATACATGAATATTATTGTTGGAGCTAAGCTAATGGTGAAGGCATATGAGATAATCTTACATATAGAGGGAATGTGGTGGTTTTATAAACGTTAGTGCTTGTTATTATGATTGATGATATACATAGTGAGGCTAGAGTGAAAGAGGAAATTTAATTTATTAGTTTTATTTGGAGTTGCACCAATTATTTGGTTCCTAACACCAATGGATAAAAGTTTGAAAAAGCCATGCTGTTAGTCATGGGAGTATAGAACCAGCAATTCTTATCTACTTCTGTGGTAAATAAGAAGGTATTGTCTTCTCTTACTAGATTCACAATCAAGTGTTTTTTTTCTAAAGTATATATACAGTATAGGGGGCCTAGAATGATTTTTGGGTTTAAGGATAGGACTAGAAGAGGTAGGATGGGTAAAGATATGAGAGCATTTTCTCATGTAAAAGATGGAGAGATACAGTTTATGTGGTGTGTGTATTTGCATCAGTGTGTTGTAATGACTATATATAAAGAGCATAGGGCAGCAATTACTATACGAATTCCTATTAAAATAATTGCAATACTTGATCACGAGAAGGATATTGCTACAGATAGCTCTGCAATCAAGTTAATAGTTGGGGGTAGAGCTAGGTTTGTTTAACTTGCTGGTAATCATCAGGTTGCTATTAGTAGGAGGAATATTTGTAGGCTTTAGGCTAGGATTATTGTTTGGTGATGGACCTGGTAATTTGAATTTGCCAGGCAGAACAATACAGAGGATGTAAGACTATGGGCAATTATTAGGGCTGTGGCTCCTATACAACTTCAAGGTGTTCGGGTAAGTATAGCAAAGTGCTATGTGGCTGACAGAAGTGTACACAGTGAGTGATTTTAGGTCTGTCTGTCATAAGCAAATGGAGCTGGTTATAAGTATGCCTCATAAGGACAATAGAATGAGTGGATGCCTCATGAAGTCTGTTAGTGGGTTTCAAATGATTGTAATTCATAATTCGTAGTATACCATAGCATCCAAAGTTTAGTAGTGCTGGCAGCATAGCCAGAACTATGAAGCCTGCAATAGGGGCCTCTTCATGTGCTTTAGGTAGTCAAAGGTGGAGGCCATAAAATGGTATTTTTACTATAAAGGCAATTATGCATACTAACCATATGAAACCATTGGATCAAGAGCTGGATACTGATTGGGCTCAGCATTAGAATATTTAAAGGTCCTACTGTATTTTGAATGTAGACAAGTATTCCTAAGAGGGGGAGAGAACTTACTAGGGTATAAAATAAATAGAGACTGCATTAAGGTGTTCTGCTTGATTTCCTCTTTGGGTAATGATAATGAGTGTTGAAACTAGTGTTGCTCCAAATAGAATATATAAAAGAATGAATTTTATGGCAGTAAATGTTATAATTATAGTATGACTAGCAGTGATAATATTTTTTTTTTCTGGTAGAGATTCTTTTTACACGTGGTGTTGACTATTAGTATAAGGGGTCTTAATTATGTAGTTAAAATCAGTGGTGGTGTCCATAGGGAGTGGGAGAAAACTAATGAGAAATTGAGACTGGTATCATTGATTAAGGAGGAGTAGGCTAGTGAGTCTAATTAGTAGGCTATGCGTGGTGGTGTTAATTCAGTTTTACCTGGTGATCAGGTCAGTGGTATAGTTGCTGACCATAATCTTGGCCTTCTCTGCCTGCTGAAGCTGAATAAAAGAACATGGAGACTGAGTCTGGAGGAAATAGAAAGCTGGCTTCAATTCTCAGCCGGCAGAGAGGAGAATCCAGCAGGCTCATGCCTCAAGACGTGTGCCTGTCCCCCTTGAGGAGTCTAGGGGCTCATAGAAGGAAGGACTCACAGTCAGGAGGCAGTGTGATAAACAAAGGGGATAGGACTTTGATTTCTTCCTCTTGCATTTATTCACAGTCGCATCAGTTCAGTTCAGTTGCTCAGTCATGTCTGACTGATGATGGGAAAGACTGAAGGTGGGAGGAGAAGGGGACGACAGAGGATGAGATGGTTGGATGGCCTCACCGACTCAATGGACACGGGTTTGAGGAAACTCCGGGAGTTGGTGATGGACAGGCAGGCCTGGTGTCCTGCAGTCCATGGGGTCACGAAGAGTCGGACACGACTGAGCGACTGAACTGAACTGAAACCACTGCAGTAGATTGTTCCAAGTGTGTAGCCAGAGGGTTCTGCCTGAGGGAGTTGAGATCACACAGGTAAAACGTGTAACAGCCCACAGGGTGCTCAGGACTGTGGAACTGACAGCCCTTCCTGGGCAGCCACGACCCTGAGCAGCGATGAGAACCTCGCCCCTCGTGGTCCCAGGGAGAAGGAAGCTGATTGGCCTGCCGGCTGGTCTGAGCCACTACTGGGAGGTCCCTGTCCACCCTGACCCCTGGAGCGGCCCAGGGGGCCCACCGTCTCGGGCCCCACCGAGCCCCTGCTCCAGACCCATGTGGAGAGTCCTTCCAGGCCGTCGGTACGGGAATCTGTGGTGGGAACTCAGCAGAAAGGGCGTGAGGGCAGCCGGGACCTTCCTTCACCGAGGACGTGAGATCGCCAGGTACACTGAGGTCACGCAGGTGGCGGGGAGGCCGTTTCAGATGGTGGTCTGTGCCGAGAAGGACACAGGACTCGGGGAGGCAGGTGCTGATGGTCAGTGAGTCCAGAGAGGCGCCTTCTTGGAGGAGGTGGGATGCTCAGACAGAACTGCATCTTGGCCCGGAGCTCCAGCAGGGTTGGCCGGTGGCTGAGGAGGGCAAGGCCGGGGTTCGGCCACAGGAGCGGTGCATCTGGCCTCCGGTAGAGCTTCTGCTCCCCAAGGACTGGGGTTATTGTCTGTTTCCTCACGGCTGTCCCGTGGCTGGAACACGACCTGGCCAGAGGCAGGTGCCAAGCAAATATCTGTGAATGAGTGGACGGTCCGAGTGTGGAGATGCACAGGACAGGCGGCGTCAGGCTGCAGAGTGCGGGTTAACTAGATTAGGAGGTCAAGACGGGAGAGAGGCGTACAGGGTTTCTCAGTCCGGACTCCCAGTCCCCTTGGGCTCAGACTTCTCCAAAGACATACGCTGGGTGAGTGCAGGCTCGTGGCCACTCTGGTCTGTCACAGACCTCTCAGAGGCTGTCCACTGGGTGAATGCATGCTTGTGGTCACTCTGGGCTGTCACAGACCTGTCAGGGGTTGTCTGCTGGGTGAATGCATGCTTGTGGTCACTCTGGGCTGTCACAGACCTGTCAGAGGCCATCCACTGGGTGAATGCAGGCTCGTGGTCACTCTGGCCTGTCACAGACCTGTCAGAGGCCATCCACTTGGTGAATGCATGCTTGTGGTCACTCTGGTCTGTCACAGACCTATCAGAGGCCATCTGATGGGTGAATGTGGGCTCCTGGTCACTCTGGTCTGTCACAGGCATATCAGAGGCTGTCCGCTGGGTGAATTCATGCTTGTGGTCACGCTGGTCTGTCACAGCCTGTCAGAGGTTGTCCGCTGGGTTAGTGCAGGCTCATGGTTGCTTTAGTATGTCACGGACCTCTCAGAAGCCATCGGCTGGGTGAATGTGGGATCCTGGTCACTCTGGTGCACAGTTTCCACAGGGCTGTCGAGAGGCACTGTGTGGCTGCCCCAGCTGGGGGCCACTTATTGCGCTCTTGCTGCCCCCAAGCTACGTCTGGAGAAGGCTAATCCCAATGAGAAGCTACTTTCAGACTTCAGCTCACATCCCAGGAACGAGTCTTCCAGCCTAGGCAGGTCGCTCAGCGTTTCCTATGTTAGTGCTCACAGCTCACACCCCCTAGAGAGTGGGCCGGATCTGGGGGCACAAGTCCTCTGCTGCTAAAACTGACATTAGACTGTGTTCCCAAGGATGGACCACAAGAGGTGATGGGAGAACGTCTGCCCTACCTGCTTGGAGGCACTATGCCCCCAGCCCCTGCCTTCTCCCCACTCAGGTACGGAATGTGGGAGAGCAGGAGGGGGAACCTGGGTCTCCAGTGAGACCCTCTCAGCAGAGCTGGGCCTGGGTCAGGCTTGGAGGGTGTGACCGAGAGTTTGCTGGACAGGGCGGCACATTTAGAGGGCCTCCTGCAGTGTAGGTTTCAGGGCTAAATAGCAACTAAGTGCAGAGCATGGTGGCTGAGCTGACGGCTGTGGATCCTGCAGGCTGAACGCTGAGCCCTGAACGTTAAAAGGTTGCCTGGAGTCACAGGACCTGCTTGCTCTCTCTGCTGAGATGGTCTCAATGGGGACCCAGGTTCCCCCTCCTACTGTCTAGAAGCTATCAAACTGAAGCCACTTCTCATGGTGAGCTCTGAGAAAACGCAGGAAAGGAAAGAATACCTGCTTTCCAGCAGCCATCAGACTGCAGCCACTCCCCACTGTGATCCCCGAGGAAACTCAGGAAGGAGAAGTCAGGATGCTGGTCCCAGGTGGTAAGGTGTGTATCAAAGGGGATGATTTCAGTGAGATGGCTGGTGCATCTTCCCACACATAGAAAAGTGCTAAATTCCTTAACTTTAGATGCTGCCCCCTGGTTTTGAAGTCCTAAAAGATTTGTACTGAATAAAACAACTCTCAACACCTGTATTATAATATTATTATGTCTATACATATGAAATAGAGACTTTCCAAAGAACAAAAAAGACAAATCTCAACATTCAGCACACTGACAGAAGTGGTGGGCACTCCCCAAATATTGCAACTAGTGGAGCAATTAGAACACTCATCACCCCTTTTCCCATAAGATTGTGGAATGGACGCTGACACTGGGGAATTGTTACAGGGAAGAACAAAATCTGACTCCGTGTTGAATGTTTTACTCTAACCTTTGCTACCTGTTGGCCTGTTTGCTACAGGGATGCTGTCCATACATAATGGCCTGCCTCAGGACACCCCGCCCCTCTGCCTCTGTCCAGGACCTGTCCACCTGTGGATGGCTACAGGAGGGAGAAAGTAACACATCTCCTCCCGAGACTGGCCATTCCAGGAGATATTTGCCAGATTAATGGCCTTTTCACTTTATTTCCTCACCTCCCTGCTCTGTGTTCTATGAAAGACACTGGCATCCAGACCCTGACAAGATGGTTTCTTCGAAATATTAGTCTGCTATCTTCTCAATCTGCTGGCTTTCCAAGTAAAGTCATATTCCTTGCCTCAGCACCTCACCTCTAATTAATTGGCCTGTTGTGAGGCACACAGAGCGAGCTCGGACTTGGTAAAAATCCCACATGCCTTGCAGTCAAGAAATCAAAACATAAAATGGAAGTGATATTGTAACAGATTCAATAAAGACTCTGAAAATGAACCATATAAAAAGATCTGAAACCAAAAACCAAAAGGAACTCAGTGGTTGTCTGATATATTTAGAAAGCAGTTAGAACCCCTCTTGCCCATACCCCTTGAAGCCACACTGGACAGTTAGGCCCTGTCCATTCAGGAAACCCTCTCCAGACCCCAGCTGGAGGTGCTCTGCCCCCAATGCCCTCCTGGGTCTCAGGAGTAGAAGAGACACAGCCTGGGGGATCTCCTCTCTGATCCAGGGGAGCGTCACACCAGCCACCCTGTCTCCCTGCCCATAATAAATAAGGAGGGTTGTCAGCACCTGGGCAAGTGATGCTGTGGGCACCTGGACTGCCTTGTCCTTGTGAGATTTCATGTGAAGACAACACAGAAGGGGAACCACCAAGCGTGATCCAGGCAGCAGTGAACCCCTCTTCACAGGGACCCTGTGAGATCCAAGACTCATTCTGCCCTCCCTGCTCCCACTTTTGGGAACTGGCCTTTGTCATTCTCTGGACAGGAGGTGGGAAGGTCAACAGGGTCTCTCTTCCACCTCCTGAGACCCAGGTGGGCACCAAGCGAAGCAGCCCTCTACCTGGGGTCCAGAGAGGGTGTCCTGAACGCACAGGGCCTAACCGGTCAGTGAGGCCAGCCCTCGTCCACAGTGCACTGACCTGCTGCAGGGTCTCGGGTTCCCTGGCATCCAGCTCCCCCATTGCCAACCCCAGCTTGATGTCTTGGGGCCCCTCACTGGCGGGCACCCAGCAGGTGAAAGCTGCATGCCCAGCGAGAAGGAGAAGCTGGTGGGGTAGGGGTCCAGCATGGAGTGTCCAAGGCCCCTCTGCTCCTCCAGGAACACCCAGCCCCGCCTGCCGTGGGCTATCTCCTCTTCAGTATGTGTCTTTGTGGCTGATGTTGCCAAACACCTTCCCCTGGAAGAGAAGGCTCCATGACCATGGAAGGGGTGGAGGTGAGGAGGTGCTGTAGCCCTAAACCCAGAGAGCTTCAGAACTAACTTCCCTGAGCCCTGAACATACTGCCTGTTACATCTGTACCAACCGAGGCCAAGATCCAGGCAGATTCTCTGTGGAAACACTTTTCTGTCCAACAAGCGAGGACTTGTTAACCCACAGCTGAACCCCGAGACGTGGGATGTGCTGTAACTGTGGAGACTGCAGGGAAGGTGTTTGAGAGGCTTCTTCCCAGGCGGCTCCCCGAGGCCGCTGGAGTTACTGGACCCAGAGGTGGAGCACTCACGCTTCTCTCCTCACTGCAGGCCAGATGGTGCCCCCAACCACACAGCCCTGCTCCTCTGCCTCCCTGAGTTCAACAGAAACCCCCCGGTCATGAGGCCAAAGTGCAGTCTTCTTGATGAGAAGAGCTGAGGCCGGTGGGAAGGTGGGGGGAGGCTGAAAGCTTCTTTGTAGAAGAAAAACACGGACGTGTGTTCCCGTGTGTGGTGGCCGCATGCTGCAGTAATTGATGTTTCCCACACATTTATGGGTGGGTTTTAGTATCCGTATTTTCTAAATTTCTTCTTTCTTAAACAGCTGCATATTATGAGAAAATTTTGCAATCAACCATGAGCACCTGCAAAATAAGATCTTTTGTTTTTTTCTTTACCTAAAATGTTGCAGTTTTCTATGGTGACAGATGAACAGCCTCCTACTTTTAAGTACTCATTTAATTGGCTGCGCTGGGTCTTTGCTGTGGCATGCAGAGCCTTCAGTTGCAGCAAGTGGGAAATTGTGCCCTGACCAGGGATTGAACGTGGCCCTCTGTGTTGGGAGCTGAGTCCTAGCCTCTGGATCAGCAGAGAATGCTGCGATCTCCTACCTAAGAAAAGGTTATTTATTTATTTTGGCTTGCTGGGTCTTCGCTGCTGTGCGGGCTTTTCTCTGGCTGTCGGGCATGGGGGCTGCTCTCTCGTTTCTGCGCTGAACTTCTCCCTTCGGCGGCTGCTCTGGTTGGGAAGCAGAGACTCTAGGCTCTTGAGCTGCAGCAGTTGTGAACGGACTTAGTTGCTCCACGGCACATGGGGTCTTCCTAGATCAGGGATTGAACCTGTGTCTCCATGGGTGTGGTCGACCTTAACAACCCCACTGCCTCCACTCTGTGTCGGAGCACGGTTCCGGGTCTGAGCAAGCGTGGCTTCCTGGTGCTGTCCCCACCCTCACTCACCCAGGGTGGGGGGGCTTTGTGTCCACCTTGTCCCCTCGTGCAGCCTGGTCACCCCAGGACCCGTGCTGTGTGTGCATCTGCCCTGCTCACAGCGCACCCCGGGGCCCATCAGACTTCACTCATGAAAGGGAAGTGTAAGGATGAACTTTTCCATGGTTAAGAATTTCAAGGTCGCGACAACGTTGACCACAGCACACGGGCACAGGTGTGAGGCCCATGCTAGAGAAGCTGTGGTGTGGGCTTCAAGGACCCTCCGTGTGGGGGTGGGATGGGGGCGGACAGGGATTTCCTGCAAACGCGGCTCCAGGCTCTGTTCTCGGCAGGGGGACGACTGTGGGCACTGCCTGTCTGTGGAGGGGCCCTGGGGCTGCCCAGCTCAGCAGGAACGGCAGGGGTGTGAAGGGAGGTCGGCCTCCCTTAGCACCCTTGACCTCACACTCCCTCATCAGGGCAGCCCAGTGCCTAAACAGCCCCTTCCTCATCTAGCTCTGAAGACCTGGAAGGTGTGGGGCCTGGAGGACATGCAGAAAACAAAATTCTGCAAAGCAATTATCCTTCTATTAAAAAATAAAAAATATTGAAGAAAAAAACACAGAGGACAGCAAAGGTGTGGCTTGCATTCTCAGCCAGCCTCTGCCAGATTCCACCTGTGCTTACGCATCAGACCAAAATGCTGGTACTCCCACCCTGTATCACAGATGAGAATAGAGACACAGAGAGGTTGAGCATCTTGCCCCAGCTCACACAGCTGCTGGGGGCAGGGCTGAGAACTGGACCCCTGTGGTCGAATCTGGAGTCCAAGTGCTTTGATGACCCTGAGGGGGCGGCGGAGACCAGACGGCCCATGCTGAGTCAGGCACCCGCGCTCACACACACACGTGCACATGGCCTTCACCTTTGCGGCTACAGAAGTCAGAGGAAACCAGAGGGCCACTAGGAGAGGCCAAAGGAGAGTCGGGGTCTATAAGGAGGAGAGGCCCCACTTCCCAGGAGGCCAGGGAATTCCCTTCCCTGGTGAGTCTGACTCCACTCTGCAATCCTCTCCCTGGACCCAGGAACTGACTGTCCACTGACCTAACTGACTTGGCTCCAGAATTATGCCTTCCCAGGGGTTCAGCTATGACTGGACTCCACTACTGTCAGTGATAAGGGGGGAATGAGTACACAGTCTGGGCTTCAGATTTGTTTGGAGACAAAATTTATTAGAAGAGGAGACCTAAAAAACCACGAAGGCAATTGGCATGAACATCTCCAGAACACTTAAGAAACCCTCTGCTGTTTATCTACCTCCTCTCCTGTCACGAAAGTGGAAGGTCTATTTAACAAGTAATTCTTGCTTATCACACTCTTTCTTTACAATATTTATTATATATTTATTTATTCAGCTGTGCTGTGTCTTAGTTGCAGCCTGTGGGAGCTAGTTCCCCAATCAGGTATTGAACGTGGGTCTCTGCATTGGAGTCTTGACCCCTGGACCACCTGGGAAGTCTCTCCTCATACTCCTGGGGACAGTAAAGGGTCACAGGCCTCCTCTGAGGCCCCCTTAGAGCTGAGGCACGGGGTGGCTGCAGTAATCCTCGTGTGGCTAAGGTGTCGTTTGTTGGTCATGACTCACTCACACTCCCTGCAAACATAGGGTTTCTCCCCTGTGTGTGTCCTCTGGTGTGTGATGAGGTTGAAGTTCTTACTGAAGCTTCAGCCACACTCCCCGCAAACATAGGGCTTCTCCCCTGTGTGTGTCCTCTGGTGTGAGATGAGATGGGACTTCCGACTGAAGCTTCGCCCACACTCCCCACAAACATAGGGCTTCTCCCCTGTGTGTGTCCTCTGGTGTGTGATGAAATCTGACTTCTGACTGAAGCTTCGCCCACACTCCCCACAAACATAGGGCTTCTCCCCTGTGTGTGTCCTCTCGTGTGTGGTGAGACTTGACCTGTCCTTGGAGCCTTGCCCACACTCTCGGTACATGACTCTCATAAACCCTGAGACCCCTGCCCCCGTGAGCAATATGACTGTGTCCTCTGGATTCAGTTTCTGGCTTGTGCTGGGCTCGTCTTTCATTCTCTCATGCACCCCAGAGCCCCCCATTTGTCCTCCGGGTGAGTAGGAAGAGACCCTTGAAATCCTCTTCAGCCTTATGCTTTTCAGCAATTGTTGGGGCCTGACCTTGGTCTCGTGACCCTCAGGTTTGTCGCTCGGGCTGTGTGGATCTGAATATCGCTGATTTTGATTGCCTGGGCAGGGATCCTCTGGTTGGAGCAGGTCTCTTTCAGATGGTCTCAGGAGGGTCTGAGAGGGGTGACTGCGTTGGGTGTGTTGGCTGAGGAATTTCTGACTGGAGAAGGCCAGAGAGCAGTAAGCACATGGGTGGATGTTGGGCTTCGGCTCTGCTGAAAGAGGAAGCTTTTGGTCAGGTAGCTGGTTTGCCTCAGTCAGGCCCTCCCCACTAATCATCTAAGTGTTGACAGTGCACGATTTGTCTCCCATCAAGTGTCTTTACAGTCCACTTTTCCATTCCACTCTTATTCTCTACATCTGCAGAAATCCAGGAAGCGGGTGTCAAGGGCCTTTTCTACGTATCGCCCAGATAGGGACCTTCTAGCAGCATCAGAGGCAGTGTCTCTCCTGATAGAGATGAATCTTCTAGGACTTTCCCTACGAGTAAGTGTCTGAAATGTCACGTCACAGTGGCCACAGGTATTTACCCTACTGAGGGATAAGACTTGATGACTTAGATGAAATCTCCTGAGTGGCTCCCTGTGAGGGGAAAGGGTCTATTAAGTTAGGGGCGCCTGGTCTGGAGCTCTCTGCATATGGGAGGCAGCACAGGGGGTGGTTACAGCAGGTGTGGGTAAATCTGACTTTGTGGCTCCTTGTTCAAAGAGCAGCCTTTGTGCCGATCTCTGCAGGAAGTGGGTTTGAGACTGGATGAGACCGAGCGGCCCTGGTCCCACTGACTACAGGTCTCTGGCTCCTGCTGACCAAACAGGTTCACAAATTGCTACTGTCTCAGTTTCCCATAAATCATAAAATAAAGGCATATCCTTCTCAAGTCTCACCAGTATCTATACCTCATTTATTTCATTCAGGCTTAGTCCATTTAACATGCACTAGGAAGCCCTATTTAAAAATACATCTCCAGCCAGACTCTTCACATCCTCACTTGAAAGCATCTTCAGACAGCCCACTCTCCCCTCATGTCTGGCAATGAACTGACCTCTGAGGGGACTCCCCGCTGATGTCTCGTCCCCAAAATGAACCAAAGCATCGTCTTAGCACAGAGAACATGATGCTTGCAGCAGAAAGCCGCG
The DNA here is from genome assembly GCF_033118175.1 of Dama dama. Classification (NCBI taxonomy): domain Eukaryota; kingdom Metazoa; phylum Chordata; class Mammalia; order Artiodactyla; family Cervidae; genus Dama; species Dama dama. The sequence continues at coordinate 84,791,974 of NC_083681.1, forward strand.
CGGTTGTTCTGTGTCACCCAGGAGGACCCCTGGGGCCTGCAGGTGAACACAGGCCCTGATGCTTCCGTGTCCCATCCAGCCTCCTTCCTCTCCCTCTGTGCTTCCTCCCACGACCCCTGGCATAGCCTCTCTTCCCAGTCCTGGGGCTGCGGCACTGGCTGCTCCCATGCCTGGAATCCTTCCCCACGTGTGTTATCTCTGCACAGACCCTGCCCCACCATCCTGTACCACACCCCACCCTCTGCTCACGCTGACCCGAGGCACGTTCCCTGCGCTGGTTTCCCTCAGAGCACGAGCCCCTGTCTGGTACGAAGCCCCTGCTGCCCCAGGGCAGTGGTTCTGTCTGTTTCGGTGCGTGGAGCGCTGTCTGGCACAGAGCATGAACTCACATGACAACAGACTGGAACAGTAACTGAATGCACATCACTGCACATGTGTGCACCACAGTGTTCATCGCAGCACTGTTTATAATAGCCAAGACATGGAAGCAACCTAGATGCCCATCAGCAGACGAATGGATAAGGAAGCTGTGGTATATATCCACCATGAAATGTTACTCACCCATTGAAAAGAAAGAATTCATTTGAATCAGTTCTAATGAGACGGTCAAACTGGAGCCCATTATACAGAGTGAAGTAAGCCAGAAAGATAAAGACCATTACAGCATACTAACACATATATATGGAATTTAGAAAGATGGTAATGATAACCCTATATGCAAAACAGAAAAAGAGACACAGATATACAGAACAGACTTTTGGACTCTGTGGGAGAAGGCGAGGGTGGGATGTTTCAAGAGAACAGCATCGAAACATGTATATTATCTAGGGTGAAAGAGATCACCAGCCCAGGCTGGATGCATGAGACAAGTGCTCGGGCCTGGTGCACTAGGAAGACCCAGAGGGAACGGGTAGAGGGTGAGGTGGGAGGGGGGATCGGCATGGGGAATACATGTAAATCCATGGCTAATTCATGTCAATGTATGACAAAAACCACTACAATATTTTAAACTAATTACCCTCCAACTAATAAAAGTAAATGAAATAAATAAATAAATGTAAAAAATACTAATGACTAAGGAATTCCATTTACTTTCTTAAATTGGCAAATGTCATTCATAAATTCCCTAGTGTGACTCTTTAAATATCTTTGTCCTATAAATATTTTAAAATGAAATGTCTATATTTTACTGAAAAAAAAAAAAAAAAAGAAAAGAAATGGGAGGGAATAAGGAAGAAAGAGGTAAAGGGCAGAGAGCTGGTAGGTGCTAGAAAACTTGCTTTTTCTTCTAATCCTTTCAGCAGAAGGTGATGTTACATATTTTTTTGCACGAAATATTAAAAATTAGAACTAGCATTTTTACCATAAAAAAGTTTTCCTAACAATCATATGACAAGATTAAATTCTGAGGCATTTTAATTGCAACTCTACTGACTTTGGACTGGATTGTCTTCTGCTTCGAAATCGGACCACGGAGGCTCCCAGGATGGGGTGGGGTGCTGGAAGAGGGCTGACACTCACCTCTCCCGGCCGCAAGCTCACTCTTCCCCCAGCTGTTCCGCTTGATGCCAAGGTCCTGACCATACTCATCCCCGTACCAGACCAGCAGCTCACAGCCCGGCCTGACCACCTGGCAGGTTCGGTAGAAGATCTGCCCGTGATACTGGAAGGCCACCAGGTTCTGCTCCTCGTCGTCCCGGGCACAGTTCACATACCTGGGGGCGAGGCCGGGAAAGGGAAAGAAACCTCAGGTGATGAGTGCCCTCCACTCTCCGACCATGCCCAGCTCCTTGCCTTCTGCCTCTGAGGCCGCCCCTCATGTGCACCTTCTGTTCACATCTTCGGCCAGGCCATGTGAATTCCCATGCTTTTCTCTCCTTACCTAATGAGCCATTTTCCGGAGCCCAGTTCCAGACTCGTCTCCACCTGGACTGTCCGTGAGGCTGGTGACCTCCAGCTCCTCTAAACTCTGAATTAAGTTCTGTTCCATCCACAGGACTTGGTGCTCCTTGGCTAACACGCAGCCCTCAGCACTCACCCCAGCCTGCCTTCTCTCCCGAGGCTTTCTCCCTTCTCCCCACGTGCATCCAGGGTCTTATTCGCTTGCCCACCCCCTCCCACGGAAACTTGGAGAGAGCGCTGATATAGCTTGAGACAAGGAACAGTAATAGTTTGTTCACTGTTTGCCTGCCCTGATGAAAGGAGAGGCCCTCAGAGAATGGGCCTGCTCAGGGCCATCCTGCCCCCCATTCCTTGTGAGGCCTCAGGGCCCACTTCTCACTGCAACCAAGCCTGAGGAGGTTGTTGCCCACATAGAGTCAAGGTCTCCTGTGTTAGTTTATCCTGGCGCTGTGTAGTTACTCAAAGATAGAAAAAGTAAGGTTACTGTTCCTAAAATCAATTGGCTAATGTCTGTTTGCAGTGTCTTCTCCACAAGGACATGGGTTGTGTGATCTGCTTCGTAACGAAGTTCACTGTCTAAACTGAAACATAAAGTGCGTGGTAAGTGTCCATTAAGTCAGTTAAAGTGTCCCTGGTGAATCTAGACCCCTCAAGTTGTTTTGAAGTCCACCAGTTTTGTTCAGCATATACACTCGTATCTTGACGGCACACGCCATATTTTTATTTCCTTCTTTCTAGTGTCTTTTGAAATGAAAGGGCATGATATGGAGGGAAAAGAGGAAAGAAGATGTGAAAGCTGTTGAGGGAGCCAGGTTGAGAATGAAAGGGGAGTGGGATGGAGGGAGTCTCGATGTCTACACACTGCAGACTCACTGCACTCACCTCATCCAGTTGGCCCAAGACGTGTCCTTTCCATCCACATACTCATAGCAGTTCCTCCCTTTGGTGATCTGGGTGTCAGAGAAAGAGTTACAAGCTTTCCTCTTTATTTATTTTTTATTTTTTACAAGCTTTCTTCTTTCTTTTCTTTTTCTTTTTTTGGTAGGAAGCAATAGAAGAGCTATTTCCCTCTGTAGTCATTGGTGCTTTTCAGCCTGCATGGATTCACCTGCCAGTCGGACCCCACGGTAAGCTCCTTACTCATCATTCCAAGTCTGAGTGTCTTGGTTCATTGAAGGCAAGTTCTCCACAAGGGAGGAGTCACTTCTGTGTGTCTGTACTACTGTGTTCACACCTCTCTTCTGACCTTTAGTTAGAGGTCCTGATTGTCTGTACACTGTGGTCCCACCTCTTCTCTGACCTTTGGGTGGAAGTCCTGAGTGTCTGTACACTGTGTTCCCACCTGTCCTCTGACCTTTAGATAGAGGTCCTGAGTGTCTGTACACTGTGGTCCCACCTCTCCTCTGACCTTTAGATAGAGGTCCTGAGTGTCGGTAGACTGTTCCCACCTCTCCTCTGACCTTTAGAGGGATGTCCTGTGTTCACGCCCAGGGCACACAGTACACAGGGCTGACTGTATCATTGCCGACCATGTTATCTCCATCTGCGTCCTTGCATGTAGACATGAAGTACCCCCTACCACACACAAGCGGTTAGAGGCCAGAGGACAGGGAAACGGGTGCTTCTCACCAGCCAGGCGTATCCACTGTTTGCGGCCTCTTCATCGTCTGTGATCTGGCCCTCGTAGGGGCCAAAGTGCAGGCCCAGCGGCAGATCGGACGCCTCGTTCCACACTCCAAGCCCAGCGTCAGGGATGCCCGACAGTCTAATGCTTAACCCAGGATGCAGAGTGAGGGCTGAGCGATTGGCATGCCCCTTTTCCACTGCACAGTCCTTTACAAAGGTTGGGGGCCCATGGGCAGCACAGCTGCTGATGAAGAAGTTCTGACAGTCCTCACAATCTGGAGTTGAGAACAGGGATGAGAGGAGGTATAGTGATGTTGCTGGTCGCAAAGCCCTTCAGAAAGAACTGGGGCACTCATGGCATTTGGCCTCGACCCTGCACCCCAAGTCATAGAGGAAGGGGATGGCCAGGGGACCAAATAGTGAGGTGAGGTTAGTGGACCAAGGCCCTATAGCCCCTTCTCCGTGAGTGGGCCAGCGGGGTCACTCACAGAGGTAGTCGTCATCCTGGGGCTCGCTGAACTCTTGGTATATGTGGCCCTTTCTCTCGTAAACTGTACCTCTTCACTCCAGTCTCTTTTCTTCTGAGTTCTAAGATGGAGAACAGAAGCTAAGCAAGGCCGGTGGGGTCTGGGGAGTTAGTCCCTGTTTTATTGGAAAGTGTGAGATCTCCTACCTGTCCAACTATACACTTTGTTAAAACTTTCTTACATGTATTTTTCAAACTTTTACTTTTGTAATTTTATTTTTTAATGATACATTATTTATTTCTTCTCCACGCTGCATGGCTTGTGGTATCTTAGTTCCCTGACTAGGAATGGAACCCACACTTCCTGCAGTGGAAGCATGGAGTCTTAATCACTTCACCACCAGATAGTCCATTCTCTATACTTTGCTTCTTGTCCATTTAACTACAGGTTCAGGAGACTGAGGCTCCACTGACCACAGATGCCCAGTTCAGTGATAGCATCCTGCACTTCCCATTAGTAGGTTTAACTTCCAAACCTTCCTACTTAGGAAATAGTTCACCGACACATCTACTCAGAAAATACATGTTAAGGGCACATGACACGTAAGGCATTGAGCAGAGGTCTGGGCATAAACACTAACAAAGCTGGGTTCCCATCATCACAGCTGGGTTTATCGAACTACTTATAGGTGTCAGACTTTTGCATTTAATGTAAGGATTTCAAGCACTGTAGGAGTTATGTATCCTTATCTTCACTTTATACATAGCAATCAGCAACTCAGAAAATACATAAGATTTTCCCAAGGCCCCAGTGCTAACATCATGACTCAGATCTGTCCAGCTTAAACCCCCGCCTACCCAAAGTCCATGTCACACACCTAGGTCACACTTATTAGCTTTTCTACAGGGATTAGAGGAAGTAATTAGAGGAACTCCCCAAATTTCTCTTACCGCCTTTTTGTCTGGGGTGCTGTCCAGGGGTCCTTGCTTTTCTGTGATGGGGCACTGGTTTCTGAGCCTGCTTGGAGCCACTTGTTTTCAGCAATTTTGCTACTCCTGGCAATTCCTTCAAACTAGATTCCTTACTTAATGGTGCCCTGGACATTCTCTTCCATGTGAGTAAAAGACAACAGGCATTTCTTTAGTTCTTTAGGACTTTATGAAGTGTTTTCACATGCATGACTTTAGTTAATACTTTGACAATTCTTGGAAATACCTGATTTGGGGGCTGGGGGGGGGGGGGGGGGCTGAACACTGGGGTGTAACAAAAAGACCTAGGTGGATAGTGAATCAAAACTAGAATTCATATCTTAAGGTTCTTCCCCTTCAACTTTCTGCATAAAAATGAGAGCAAGGCAGGGAGAATAGCTGGAGGTCAGGGAAAGAAGAGGGTAAGTGCTCGTAGAGAGATCCAGGGGGGTTGTATTAATTAGTGGCCCTTTGATGGATGAGGAAGTATGGAAAATTACAGAGGGGACAAAACACATCTGGAAAATAAGGTGACAATGCAAGGAGATTAAGAAGAGAAAAGACGATCGGCAGAAACACATTTAGACAATAAAGAAAATGAGATGAAAGTTGCAGGTTGCCATGTCCTAGAGACAATATTTGGAATTAAAGTAGCTGGTCACATCAGTTCTCCTTGAACAAGGCTGTATGACTAGCTGATTCTCCTCAGTTTCCTGATCCTTGAATTGGTATTCAGGCTAATTCTTAATATTATAGTGGACATGAAATTTAATAACCTTCAACAAATTGTTGTGTGAGCTATTTAATACAGTAAGAACATTTGCGTACATCCCTGGTATCAATTTATTCCCTAAACTGCATCTATATTTGAAGTCTAGCTCACAGACACTATCTTCAGCAATCTTTGACTTTTCTACTGCTAGATGAATGCTCAAATGTGGAGTCACTCATTCACAAAACTTTCAGTGGACCTCAGGGGCTTTGAGCTGGGCCTGGACTTCTGAGAATGAATGGGTGTGGGCTAGGCTCCCAAAGCTCACAACACAGGGGCAGGCTAAACAAATGATTCCAAACAGGAGAGTTGCCTATTAGAGCTCAGAGGAGGAGCTGTTACTGCCTCCTGCAAGAAGGAGCATTTGAAATGATGCCCAGATGATGAGTTTCTACTCAAAAGTGGGTAATCTATGTGAAGTCCTTCTGTTATTTTCTTATTTGTTGCTTTTCAGTCATAAACCTGAGGCTTCTCAGGGTTGCGAGTTGATTCCTCTTATTGGAGTGGGAGGCTCTGAGGTAGGGATCCTGTCTCCTTCTTCATCTTGGACCATCCACTCTACAAACTGCCCAGCATGTCCTTAAGCTTCCCTTAGTCAGATGTCTTAGCATATCCCTCCCTAGCAGAGCACAAAAGAACTGAGGTTGAAAACATCTCTCAGATGAATGATATAAAGATGTATGAATAAGCTTCATAAAACCATGGAAGTTTTAATCAGTTTGTAAGGAGTTTAGAGAAAGTGCTTTGGGTTAGATTGCACTACCAGTGATACTGTGATCTCAGGCATATAATCAAGTGTTTTTTACCTCATTTTTAAAATCTATAATGCTGATAGCTATATACCTACTTATAGGTACTGTAGGATTGATTTACGGTTTAGGTAAGTTTATTCACATAAAATGCTCAAAGTCTGAAATATTATGTAAATAATGTAGCAACAGAACCGCCTACTACTGCTGTTGTACTTACTAACTGTAAAGATGGTGATGATATCAGGCAGTGTACTAAAGATCCAGGGCAGGAAGGCAGCCGTCTCCAGGATCTCTGTGTTTTCTCCTATTCTCACCTATGCCTGGATCCATGAGGAGGATATTTTGGCAACAGGATTTGGGAAATACTCACCTTCTGGTGTTTACTGTGCTCCACTCTGAAGGGCATCGAAGAAGGTTTACCTAATAAATGATGAGAATCAGTGTTTTGGTTGGAAAATGTTTCCAAACTCTGGGTATTCTAGTTAAGGATACATAATTCTAAGCCAGAGAGTGACAAAGACAATGATTACCAAAGGAGGAATGGAAAATAATTTCTGTATCACAACTCCTATGGTTCCACTGGAAGCGTTACATAATTTTTAAAATTAAAAAAAAAAAAATATGAAACTTCATCTGTTCCTCATCTGATGTTCATAAAGTATCTAATAAATTTCCTAGTCTTTCATGACAAAAGTGCTCAACACTGTAGAAATACGAGGAAGTGACTGCAATATAATAAAGGTCATATATTGAAAGTCTACCTCTAACATCATAGTCATCAGTGAAAAATATCAAGAAAAAAAGGCAAGGATGCCTGTTATCAACATTTCTGTTCACCATAATATTAGAAGTCCTAGCCAGGGCTTTAGGTTAGAAATGGAAACAAAAGGCTTCCATTTGGAAAGAAAGAAGTAAAATTATGTCTGTTCACAGGGGCATGGTTTTATGTGCAGAAAAATCTTTAAATCCACACACACAAAAATCCTGCACAGAAACTTGCACGGTACAAAATCAACATTCAGATCTCTTTCCGTGCATGAAGAATGACCATTCCACAAAGGGAAATAAGAAAACAATCCTATTTATTTTTTATTTTTTTAAAGCCACCTTCAAGAGCTAAATTTAAAAAAAAAAATATTTTTATTGATTTGTTTGTGCCAGGTCTTTGTTGCGGCATGTGGGATCTAGTTCCCTGACTAGGGACTGAACCCAAGTTCTCTGCATTGGGAGTGTGGAGTCTTAGCCACTGGACAAATAATCTTATTTATAATAGCATTGAAAAGAATGAAGTAATTAGGAATATACTTAAGGAGATGAAAGAATTATATGTTGAAAACTACAAAATATTGCTGAACGGAATCTGACATAAATAAATAGATATATGTCTCATGTTTATGGATTTGGAGGCTTAATATTATTAAGCTGTTCATACTACCCAAAGCAATTTAAAGATTCAATGCAATTCCTATTAAAATCCAAATGGAATTTTTTTTCAGATGTAGAAAATCCATCCAACAGTTAACACGGAATCTCAGAGCACCCCAAATTGGCAAGGCAATCTTAGAAAGAACAGCAAAGCTGGAGGCCTCTGATTTCAGAACATACTACAAAGGTACAGGAATCAAAAGAGTGTGGATTTGGCAAAAAATACATGCTTAGTCGCTCAGTCTTCTTGACTTTTTGTGACCTTTTGGACTGTAGCCCACCAGGCTCCTCTGTCCAGGGGATTTCTCAGGCAAGAACACTGGACAGGGTTGCCATTTCCTTCTCCAGGGGATCTTCTTAACCCATGGATTTAACCCACATCTCCTGTGTCTCCTGCACTGAAGGCAGATTCTTCACCTGCTGAGCCACTGAGGAAGCTGGCTGGCATAAAGACAGATATGTCAATCAATGGAACAGAATAGACAGCCAGAAATAAACTCTTGGATACATGGTCTAATGATCTTCATCTCAGGTGTCAAGATAATGGGGAATGTTTAATCCCTGTAATGAATGGTGCTGGGGAAACAAAATATCCATATGCAAAATAATGAACATCTTACATCTTGAAGAAAAATCAACTCAGAATGGATGAAAGACCTAAAAGCAAGACTTGATAACACACTTAGAAGACAACAAGGATGAAGCTTCAGGACATTGAAACAGCAATGATTTCTTAGATATGGTACCAAGTGCACAAGTATAGTAACAAAGTGAAAATAGACAAATGAGATTAATCTTAAAACCTCTGTGCAGCAAAGGACACTGAACAGAGTTGAAAAGGCCACCTACAGGATGGTAGAAAATATTTGTAAAATATGCATCTGATAAGGGGTTACTAAGCATACACCAGTATGAAGGCTACCTACAAGCCAGGAAGAGACCCTGATTGACCATGATGGCACCTTGATATCAAATTTCCATGCTCCAGCATTGTAAGAAAACAAATTTCTCTGGTTTAAGGAATGCAGTCTGCTTTGTTATGGCAGTCTGGGCTGACTAACAGTGAGAGAAGGAATTGAATAGACATTTCTCCAGAGAAAATACACAAATGGCCAACAAACATATGAAAAGATGCTCAATATTACTAATCAATAGGGAAATACAAACTGAAACCTTCTGTGATGGGCAATATGTCTAAGAAGGCAATAGCAAGTTTGGTAAGGATATGGATAAATTGGAACCCTTATACACTATTGTTGGCAATGTAAAATGTTGCAAGCTTTCTAGAAAACAGTATGGAGTTTCTACAGAAAGTTAGAACTGCTATATGATCTAGCAATCCCACTCAAGAGTGTATTTCCATAAAGGATTGAAAGCAAGATATTGAATCAATAGTGGGCACATGTATGGTCATTGCCGCATTATTCCCAATGGGCAAGATGTGTAAGCAATCTAAATGTTCATTGGTGGATAAAAGATAAAGATTATATATAAGATATATGTTATAGCTCTTATATACACATGCACACAACGGAATGTTTTAAAGCCTTAAAAAAGAATTCTGTCATATGCTACATCATGGATTGGTCTTGATGATATTATACTAAGTGAAATGAACCAATCAAAAAAGAGAAATATTGCCCGATTCCACTTCTATGAGGTATCTAAATTAGTCAAATCCATGGAAACAGAAAATATAATCGTGGTTGCCAAGGGCTGTGAGGAGGAAGGATTGGAGAATTGTCACTCAGTGGGTTAGGGCTTCAGTCACGCAAGACGTAACATTTCTACAGATTTGTTGTACAGCAATGTGTATATATCCCCGGTCGCTCAGTGGTAAAAAATCCACCTGCAATGCAGGAGATGCAAAAGATGCAGGCCCAGTTCTTGGGTTGGGAAGATCACCTGGAGCAGGAGATGGCAACCCACTCCAGGATTCTTGCCTAGAGAATCCCACAGACAGAGGAGCCTGATGGGCTACAGTCTATGGGTACGCAGAGTCAGACGTGACTGAGCGATTAGCACTATGGCCACTAACACTAACGTGCACATAGTTAGCAACAGTGTGCCATACACTCAGAAATTGTTAAAAAGGTAAATAAAGACGTGCAGGCGTATGGTGAACCGAGGCGTATGTATTCCCTATGAAGAATCTCTCCTTATGTCAAAACCTTTGCAGACAACCATATGTTTGGTTTTCATGCCCCTTTCCCTAGTTTTAATAACCTCAGGGAACAGAGGGGCTTCCCTGCTGCACAGTGGATGAGAATCTGCCTGCCAATGCAGAGGACACAGGTTCGATGGCTGGTCCAGGAAGATTCCACTTTCTGTGGGGCAGCTAAGCCTGTGTGTCACAAACTACAGAGCCTGCATATGCTCTGCAATGAGAAGACACTCACTGCAACCAGAGAAACCCATGGACAGCAACAAAGACCCAGTGCAGCCAAGACTAAATAAATAATTTTGAAAAATCTGGGAGAACAGAAATCCATAGATGGAGAATCATAGAACTATCTAAATTGTTTTCTCCACTCTAGGCAGATTAACTCTTCTAAACTGTTTGAGCAGCAGAAGAGGAAGTGAGCGCTCACTTCTAGTTTATAATAAGTGTACTTCATTTTATTTACCTGATGCCATCTCTGGTCAGTGAAATGTGGGAAAGATCATGGAGAATAAATAGTTTTCTCAAACCCTTTCCCAGGATCAAAATAAAGAATTAGTTTATCCTTAGGGTATGAAGATCACGGGTTTTGTTTTATATACATAACATAAATAATATATCTTGACGTAATATGTTAATCATTTCCTCTTTGAAGAGATTTAATCCAATAACCAATGAGACTAGTATTAAATCTGTTTGGTGAATTTATTTCTAATGTTCCTTTAACTGCCTTTCACTAAGAATGTTTAGCAAAAATAATTCTTTTTTAAAAAGAGTGATAAATTTTAACCATAAAACTTTTGAGAATTACACTGGAAAACCTATATATTCATCTTCATTCAGGCTTATGTAAATATTTGGCCACAACCACTTCGGAATGCTGAAAATTATATTTTCCTTGCTAATGGCTGAGATGTAGTTGAGACCTAAACCCAGGCTGGTTTCAGGAAGACACCTCCACATCCTCCTGGCCTCTCACCTTGCTGCCTTGGTGTCCATTCTTCATCAGAATCCTCAATGTCATCTACCTGGGTTTTGATGACCTGCCTGCGGTGATGCATGAAATCCGGTCGAGTGGCTCTGAAACCTGGAAAGAAGCAAAATATTTGTTCTAAGAAGGAGAAACAAAGCATAGAAGCAATGGAAAGTGTCACAAAGTCAGGGAATCAGTGGGATGGTCTGTGGGAATCTAGAACAAGGCAAGAGGGTCAACCTCCCGCTGGTACAGAACTGTAAACATTTCCTCCAGGTTAGTCTCCACAGAAAAGGGAACTGTGAGCAGATGAAGCCACCTAAGAGCGGGCCACGTGAACACTGAGGGTGAAGACCTGCTTCATGTTTCCCAGACTCACAGGCACCCAGCACTTCCTGTTACCTATAGCAATCAGCACTTCGTAGTTTCTTTTCATATTCCTATATTGGATTTTTTCCCATTCTCCCATCTCTTCCCATTCTTCCTTGGAGAAGTATACGGAGATGTCTTTGAAAGCATCTTTGGCCTAAGGAAAATAATAGATTTCATCAGTGATTTACTAATCTAAGTCAGACCTTAGAGCTGGGCCTTCTCCTCCACCTTTTTTGCAGGGAGTAGCCTGAAGCTACTGAATGGTCTGTGTGAGACAGGGATGAAGACTTTCCTTCCCGACTGTGTCCTGCTTACCTGAACAAACACTGAGCATTTTCCTAACTCTCCCTGGACACAGAGCAGTTGACGATGCTAGTGTCCTGTTTTGTCCCACTCCACCCCCCCATCTCAGACAGGACCAGGCATTCCCATCCTGTGTACAGTCACAGGGAAGTTCACTCAGCTGCCCAGGCAAGCAGTCTGTGGTGCTTCAGGGACCAGCGCCATGCCCTTCCTATAGAGCTGGCTTAGAGCCCAGGTTTGCTGCCTCCACCTCTCACCGTGGGCTTCCATTCTGTTCTCCTGGAATCTCCCTCAGTGCTCTCCTCTGGAGACCTGTTTGGCCTCATGGCCATTGGAGTGCTCAAGGCCAAGGTGCCTGTGGAAGAAGCAGGTGCTGAGATAGCCCAGACCAGTGTCCAGAGCCTGGTCTGTCTTCCTTGGGTGGAGTGTCCATGGCAGGAAGGTGAGGGGAAAGTCAGGGTGAGGGTATTGGTGGGATGGACGGATCCTGACTAGATATGACAGATCAGCCTAATGTGAACTAGATTTGGTTTCTTTGTTTCCCCTACAATTCAGCCCCTCTGAGGGAAGGCACTGGGAGGGAAGTGTCTGGGGTGATGGAGGGATTTTTGAGGAAAACCGGAAACCCCTAACTGCTGGACTGGGGTCAGGCTGAAATCAGTGCTCTGTTCCAGTGCAGTAGAGGGAATGTTTCTCCAAGAAGGGTTTTGAGGATCTCCTCCTGGGGACTCAGAAAAATCTGGGCGTAACTTAGGTTCTACGTCTAAGGGAGAAGTCGCTCAGCTTGAGGAGATCTGGGTCCCACGGGCTGAAGTAAATGGGGACCTCAGACAGAGGGGACTGGGGGTCTTTTGGCTGATGTAGAAGCTGCAGGGTGAGAAAACTTGGGAACTGTGAGGCTGAGGAAATCGGGGGTTGCTTATTAAGGGACTTTAAGTCTCTGACAGGCAAGACAGTTAGGGTCTTGAGGAGGAAGAGTTTTAAGAGCTCCCAGGCGGAGGGATTCAGGGTCTCCGAGGCTGAGGAAATTTGGTCTCTCTGCGGGTAGTATTTTTAGGGTGCCTCAGGCTGAGGAGAACTGGGGTTAATCTAGGTATTTGAGGGTCGCAGCACTAAAGGGTTTGGTGTTTCTGTGGGTGAAGGGACTTGTAATCCCTGAAGCTGACGAGAGGCAAGTCCCCTTCCGATCGAGACTCAGGTTACTCAAAGTTGACAGGATTTCGGTCCTCCCACCCTGGAATTTGAAGTCGTCATGCTAAGGGTTTATGAGGGCTGCGCAGGGAGCGTTCCCGTCAGCCTCCCCGCTGTCCTGCTGCGCTGCCCACCCTGTTCTCGGGAGAGCTAGAGGTTCAGCGACGTCCAGTCCTTCGGCGCTGAGGTGAAGTGAAGGGCCAGCAGCCTGCCTGTACCCTGTCAGGCACAAGCGACCAATCGGCGTTGTGACTGAGGCAGTCTGGCCAATAGGAGGCCGAAGGGTGGGGAGCGCAATGGAGGCCCCGCCCCACTGCTTGGGGATTGGCTGCTCCGTGGGCGTGTCTGTCAAGGCCCCAGCGCGCATGCGCATCTTGGCTGGTTTCTTTGTTTTCATGCATGGCCTCTTAGGCTTGGATCCTCAAGTGGGCGGGTTGTCCTCAGGCTGAATGTTTCTTTCCAGTGCCCTCAACTGGTATATCGGCTCCACCAGACTGTAACCGTGCTCCCGGAGTTTATCCTAGGCCCACATGTGCCCTACCTTGTCAAATCCAGTTTTGTCAAGAACTCTATGCGGTGACTACTGCATTGTTCAAGGGAAACGGTGTAATTAACTATATTCGGATGAGACACAAGATAAACACCCTATGGTCAAAGATTTAAACACAACGCATGGAATAAGGATGTTAGAAAAACTTGGAGGATTTTTAACCTGAAAGTGGAAATGGCACTGATGAGCCATCTGTATATGTAATGTGGGTATGAAAAGCCTTCAGAAATGATGTATGAGTAAAACCTCAAAGCCTTGCAAGTGTTTTCTCTAAGCCGAGGTATCGATCTGGAGGACTGTGGATCCACTGAGCTGAGTTTGCCTGACACCTACTGGCTTCACAAGATAAAATAGGGACACTGTTTCTGGCCCTTAGGTAGCTTTGCTCACAGAAATTTAAAGTGATTACCATGTATTGGAAGCAAAGCGACTGACTGTAGAATTAGTGTCAAGTAGTGGTTGGGAGTCTGGATGGAGAAATGTTACCAGAAAAGTGAGTTTACCTCTTGGTGGGTGTAGAGCCAGAAGGTACAATCCAGCCAAAGCTCAAGGGAAGGAAAAGTGTATTACTTGCAGAACTATGGAGAACACCATTGGGCTTTCCAGAGCAGTGTCTCTGTAAACCACAAAGTTGGGTAAGCTTTAATCTATGAGTACAGGCATGTTCCCGCTTCTGTGGTGACTCAGGTGGTGAACAATTTCTGCAAAGCAGAAGACCCGGGTTCAACCCCTAAGTGAGGAAGATCCCAAGAGGAGGGCGGGGCAGTCCACTCCAGTATTCTTGCCTGGAGAATCCCATGGACAGAGGAGGCTGGTGGTCCATGGTGTTGCAAAGAGTCAGACATGAGTGAGTGACTAACACTTTAACTTTACAGGCATGTTCATTAAGGGTCTTGGGCTGGGAGACTCCAAGCTTCAGTTGATTGAAGACTTGAGAGTCAGAACCAGTCATCATCAGCATCCCTTACATTCCAGCTTGTCTGGTATACATATAGATATCTATTCTTGATATAGATATAGATATCTATTCTTCTTCATATTCTTTCCCCTTATCAGTTCAATTCAGTCACTCAGTCGTGTCTGACTCTTTGCAGCCCCATGGACTGTAGCACGCCAGGCCTACCTGTCTATTTGTAACTCCCAGAGTTTACCGAAACTCATGTCCAATGAGTCGGTGATGCCATCCAACCATCTCATCCTCTGTCGTCCCCTTCTCCTCCTGCCCTCAATCTTCTCAGCATAAGGGTCCTTTGAAATGAGTCAGCTCTTCACATAAGGTGGCCAAAGCTTTGGAGTTTCAGCTTCAACATCAGTCTTTCCAATGAACACTCAGGTCTGACCTAGTTTCGAATGGACTTGTTGGATCCCCTTGCAGTCCAAGGGACTCTTGAGTCTTCTCCAACACCACAGTTCAAAAGCATCCATTCTTCAGCACTCAGTTTTCTCTATAGTCCAACTCTCCCATCCATACATGACCACTGGAATAACGATAGCCTTGACTAGACAGACCTTTGTTAGCAAAGTAACACCTCTGCTTTTTAATATACTGTCTAGGTTGGTAATATCTTTTCTTCCAAGGAGTAAGTGTCTTTTAATTTCATGGCTGCAGTCACCATCTGCAGTTATTTTGGAGCCCCCTGAAATAAAGTCAGCTACTGTTTCCCCATCTATTTGCCATGAAGTGATGGGACCAGATGCCATGATCTTAGTTTTCTGAATGTTGAGTTTTAAGCCAACATTTTCCTTCTCCTCTTTCACTTTCATCAGGAGGCTGTTTAGTCCTCTTCACTTTCTGCCATAAGGGTTGTGCCATCTGCATTGCTGATATTTCTCCCGGCAATTTTGAATTTAGCTTGTGCTTCATCCAGCGTGGTTTCTCATGATGTACTCTGCATAGACGTTAAATAAGCAGGGTGACAATATATAGCCTTGATATGCTCCTTTCCCGATTTGGAACCAGTCTGTTGTTCCATGTCTGGTTCTGACTGTTGCTTCTTGACCTGCATACAGATTTCTCAAGAGGCAGGTCAGGTGGTCTGGTATTCCCATCTTTTGCGAATTTTCCACAGTTTATTGTGGCCCACACAGTCAAAGGCTTTGGCATAATCTATAAAGCAGAAATAGATTTTTTTCTGGAACTCTGTTGCTTTTTCAATGATCCAGTGGATGTTGGCAATTTGATCTCTGGTTTCTCTGCCTTTTCTAAAACCAGCTTGAGGATCTGGAAGTTCACAGTTCATGTATTGGTCAAGCCTGGGTTGGAGAATTTTGAGCATTATTTTGCTAGTGTATGAGATGAGTGCAATTGTGCAGTAGTTTGAGCATTCTTTGGCATTGCCTTTCTTTGGGATTGGAATGAAAACTGTCCTTTTCCAGTCCTGTGGCCACTGCTGAGTTTTCCAAATTTGCTGACAGATTGAGTGCAGCACTTTCACAGCATCATCTTTTAGAATCTGAAATAGCTCAACTGGAATTCCATCACCTCTACCAGCTTTGTTTGTAGTGATGTCTCCTAAGGCCCACTTGACTTCACATTCCAGAATGTCTGGCTCTAGATGAGTGATCACACCATTGTGATTATCTGGTTCATGAACATACTTTTTGTACAGTTCTTCTGTGTTCTCTTGCCACCCCTTCTTAATATCTTCTGCTTCTGTTAGGTCCATACCATTTCTGTCCTTTACTGAGCCCATCTTTGTGTGAAATGTTCTCATAAGCATAAGTTTTAAGGTCGCTATTGCAGGGAATGGCCACAAGGTGTCAGGACTTTTTCAGGCCCAGTTGTGATTACCTTGAAAGTGAAAACTCAAGTTTTAACTCAAGAGTGTAATTCAATATGGAATGTAGCTGAAGAAACACCCAAAAGCTTGTGTGTTCTTTCTGAACATTCTTATTTATTTATTTTAATAATTTTTTTTTTTTACTGGCAGGTGCATGTGGCATGTGGGATTTTTAGTTCCCCGACCAAATGTCGAACCCTCGCCCCCTGCATTTGAAGCACAGAATCTTCACCGCTCGACTGCAGGGAAGTCCCCCTAAGCATTATTTTTTTAAAGTAACCTTTATTTAATATTGTAGTAACATTGATATACCATGTGTTGTTGGTGGCAGGTGAACCGAATGTATTTTCTATTTTGTTGTTGTCCAGTTGCAGAGTCAGGTCTTTTTGTAGGAGCGTTCCCTTTTCTACAGGCCCTGTTATACTGGTAAGACATCTATTTGTATATACATAAGTGTACATAAATGTAAATATCTCGGTACATAGATACGTAAATGTCCAGATCGAGATATAAATGCCTAGGTACGTAGAAATACAAATGTTTATATGCATAGAAATATACATTCTAGGTACATAGATATATAAATACCTAGGTTCATAGAGACATAAATATCTATATACTTAAACATATAAATATATATGTACATATAGACATAACTATCTATGCAAAACAGAAAAAGAGACACAGATGTACAGAACAGACTTTTTGACTCTGTGGGAGAAGGCGAGGGTGGGATGTTTCAAGAGAACAGCATCGAAACATGTATATTATCTAGGGTGAAACAGATCACCAGCCCAGGTTGGATGCATGAGACAAGTGCTTGGGCCTGGTGCACTGGGAAGACCCAGAGGGATCGGTAGAGAGGGAGGTGGGAGGGGGGATCGGGATGGGGAATATATGTAAATCCATGGCTGATCCATGTCAATGTATGACAAAAACCATTACAATATTGTAAAGTTATAGCCTCCACTAATAAAAATAAATGAGAAAAAAAGAATTCAATTTGTTGTAAACCATGGGCCCCACCCAAACCCAATTAATCAGAAAATTTTGAAGTGGGGCCCTGCAATTCATGTTTTCTAAGCAAGATTTTCAGTTGATGGTGATGCACATGAAATTTGGGAACCTCAGTGGCTGTTTTTTAAAATCCGCTTGGAAAGGGAACCCTCTTTCACTGTTGGTGGGAATGCAAACTAGTACAGCCGCTATGGAAAACAGTGTGGAGATTTCTTAAGAAACTGGAATTAGAACTGCCATATGACCCAGCAATCCCACTTCTGGGCATATACACCATGGAAACCAGATCTGAAAGAGACACATGCACCCCAGTGTTCATCACAGCACTGTTTATAATAGCCAGGACATGGAAGCAACCTAGATGCCCATCAGCAGACGAATGGATAAGGAAGCTGTGGTACATATCCACCATGGAATATTACTCAGCCATTAAAAACAATTCATTTGAATCAGTTCTAATGAGATGAATGAAACTGGAGCCCATCATACAGAGTGAATTAAGCCAGAAAGATAAAGACCAATATAGTATACTAACACATATATATAGAATTTAGAAAGATGGTAATGATAACCCTATATGCAAAACAGAAAAAGAGACACAGATGTACAGAGCAGACTTTTGGAGTCTGTGGGAGAAGGCGAGGGTGGGATGTTTCAAGAGAACAGCATCGAAACATGTATATTATCTAGGGTGAAACAGATCACCAGCCCAGGCTGGATGCATGAGACAAGTGCTCGGGCCTGGTGCACTGGGAAGACCCAGAGGAATTGGGTGGAGAGGGAGGTGGGACCAGGGATCGGGATGGGGAAAACATGGAAATCCATGGCTGATTCATGTCAATGTGTGACAAAAACCATTACAATATTATAAAGTAATTAGCCCCCAACTAATAAAAATAAATGGAATAAAAAAGAAATATACATTCTAGGTACATAGATGTATAAATACCTAGGTTCATAGAGACATAACTATCTATGTATATACAGATATAAATATCTATTATAGATACATATAGACACAGATATCTATATACATAGACATGTAAATATCTGTATACACAGAGGATGGTTACACAGTGGACAATGAAGGAGACCACCTTATAGACAAAATAAGTGATACAGATAGTGGCATTTATAAGAGCATACTAGGAGAGAGAAACATAAACAATTTCAAACAGAGAGAACACAGCTAAGCAAGATGCATGTGACTAGTTTTAATCTGATGGCACTAAACCAACAAGTCCACAGGGGGTCAGTAGATGAAGGCAAAGTCCGGAAGGGTGAGATAGTGAAAACTAGTTAAATGTTTCACCTTTGTTTACAAAGTATAGCTTATAAATTTTTGGATTCATACTTGTTACCTCCTTAAGTATGTATCATCCTATATATCCTCCTATGCCCACATCCAAACTGTTTCAACTGAAATCAAGAATAACTCCAACTTGTTGCAACTCTAGTTAGTCAATTGTTGCAATTTCATGAAAAAGACACATTATGATTCTTTTTTATAGCCCAGTAATGGTTAGGATTTCTGTCTAGTGTTTTTTTTTTTTTTTTTTTTTAGGGTCCTTAGAGATCATTTAAAATTTCAACACTTCTCCCTGCTTCACCTTGTTCTGATTCAATTGACGTTGGAAAAGTTATGGAAAGAGTGTTTAATATAATCTGAACTCACCAGGTATCTACTGTTTAGTGTACATAAAGATCTGAGAAGTAGACTTTGATGGATGTAAAAATAAACATTGTGGATATAGAATATAATTAGATATTGTGAGAGTCATTTGACCAGAGAGCAATCACAATGGATCCACTTCATCTCCTACACCCATGAGAACACGTTTATCTTGGTAATAATATCAGCAACTGAAGAGTTAAAGTGTTATCACTGTGAAAATTGATTATGAAAAGAAATCTATGGAATGTTTTCATAGATAGAATGCAACTTTCCAAGAGGCTTTAAATTTCAGGTGAATGTTTTATTATTTGAAATCTTGAGTGGATTACAGACTCTGTAAGTTTTACAGACTGTTCAAAGTTACATTCTATCCCATCCCAGAATGAATGCATTACCTTTTGGTCCATGCACTTTTGACACACTTCATCAGCTTAGAGACAATCTGTGTTGGAGAGTGTCCTAAACCAATGTGTGCATACCAGCTGCAGGTCTGACAAGAAACATTCACTCTCATGTTGTTGTAGTTGCTGCTCAGTGGCTAAGTTGTGTCTGACTCTTTGTGACCCCATGGACTGCAGCACGCCAGGAATCCCTGCCCATCACCAACTCCGAAGCTTGCTCAAATTCATGACAGTTGAGTCAGTGATGCCATCCAACCATCTCTTCCTCTGTCATCCCCTTCTCCATTTGCCTTCAGTCTTTCCCAGCATCAGGGTGTTTTCCCATGGGTCGGCTCTTCACATCAGGGGGCCAAAGGATGGGAGCTTTGCTTTCAGCGTCAGTCCTTCCTATGAATGTTCAGGACTGATTTCCTTTAGGATTGACTGGTTTGATCTCCTCGCAGACCCAGGGACTCTCAAGAGTCTTCTCTAGCACCACAGTTCAGAAGCATTAGTTCTTCAGTGCTCTGCCTTCTTTGTGGTCCTACCCTCACATCCGTACATGACTACTGCAAAAACCAGTAGCTTTTACTCTCACATATGGGATATCAAATTTATTTTTACATATTGCCTGCTATATTTAGGCTCTTGGTTCATACTTCACGTACCCATGTAGTGTTGTATTTAAATCCAGTTTGAAACAGAGCTTTATTTGAAGAACGTTTTGCCACCAGCAGCGTTCTATTCTCACCAGCACCTCTTACCTTGGTGTGACATGTAAAAACTCAGAAACTCTTACATGTTGATATGAATATCAATTTCATTTTAGCAGAGTTTAAACAGAGAAGTGACAAAATCAGCGTGCCTATTTTATCAGGTTTCTCCAGGGAGAAAATTGAAGCTTCATGTTGTTCAGTTGCTCAGTCGTGTCCAACTCTGCAACCCCATAGACTGCAGCATGCTGGGCTTCCCTGTCCTTCACCATCTACCAGAGTTTGCTCAAAGTCCTGTTCATTATGTTGGTGATGCTATCCAACCATCTCGTCCTCTGTCATCCCCTTCTCCTCCTGCCCTCAGTCTTTGAAATTGAAATTGTTAGAAGGCAGAGATCATACAGCTTATGGGCTCCTTGACTCCATTTTTTCTTGCAAGAATTTTCTTAGGTATTTTTCAAGTGTGACCTTTCATTCATGTAATAGCAAATAACAGAATTAGAAAAAACCAATTTGAAACAACAGATCGTTCCTCTCCTGACAATCTGAACACAAAGGAACCAGTGTGAACAGCAAAGATCTGGGGGCCTAGTTTTTAAGAATATTTTAGGTTGGCAAATACTAACTAGTATGCTTTCCATTTCAACAATTCTTATTCTGATAAAGAGTATCCTTTTCTAGAAGGCTTCCAGTGTGGCTGCCTCCTGCTGGAAGCATGGGAGAAGGAATCAGGGCACTGTCTGTCTGTCTTTACAAGACACTGGACTCAACTCTAAGAAATCCCTGGATCTTCCCTGGATCCTGACCACCACATGGCCAAAGATACTGGTGACAGTTTTGTTTCGCCTATTAAAGTGTTTAATGACAAAGATTCTTTCGGTTTCCTGATGTGGGTGACAGGTGGGGCCCAGTGATGATTTTTTCTTTGAGAAACTTACTTGCCAGTTCCCACCTGAGGGTGAGGCCCCTGTCCAATGATGAGAGACCTGTGCCTCTGGGGAGAGCAACTTTACGCTAGTTTAAACCTGACCAAGTTCTGTCTGCATGGTAGATTTAGACCTCTCTGTCTTGTCTAGGACTTTCTGTTGTTGCTTACATGGTAAACAATCTGCATGCAGTGCAGGAGAACTCGGTTCATTTCTGGATTGGGAAGATCCCCTGGAGAAGGGAATGGTGACCTAGTACAGTATTCTTGCCTGCAGAATCCCATGGACAGAGGAGGCTGGAGGGCTACAGTCCATGTGGTCACAAACAGTCAGACATGTCTGAATGAAGAACATTTGACTTTTCAATCCTGTCTGCACTGATTATGTTTAGACATGACTGCTTGCTTTCTGCAATGAGAATATTGACACCCGACCATGTTCTGTGTGCACGAGGACGTGAAGACCTGGGTGTGGACTGGGCCTGGCCTCCGTCCTGGAAAACTCCGTGCCTGTGTCTGGATGTCAGTGCTCAGAGGTCTGGGGCCTGGAGCTGAGTGGGCTTCTCTGGGTAATGTGCCCTGCTCTGAGTGGGGTTCCATGGCCCTCCCAGGGGTCAGTGCTGCCTTAGGGCTCTTAGTCTTTCCTCCTGCCAGGCTCACCTGCCCTAAGGCTCATGGAGACTCCTCAGGTGGGCTACCTGGTAATTATTCCAGTTTTTCAGCGGATTCAGTTTGAGTAGGGAGGCAGGTTCACCTGGCTAATTGATTTCAGGGTACAGGGATCAGGCAAAAAACCAACGGGCAGCAGGTGAGGTTGCTATGTGATCGCCTTCCCATCAGCTGTCCCTGCTCAGCAGACACCAGACCTGCTGTTATAGCCACGCTTTCCAGGAAGCAGACTCACTCAGAAGGACAATGCAGATAGTGGAGTGCAGTTTGTTACACCGGTGGGCCCAAGGCAGAGTCTCCTCTTAGCCAAGGACCCCGTCCAGCATTTGTGAAATTCTTTTATACCCCATGAGTGCGTGTCCTAACCCACCACCTACCCCATGTGTACATGTCCAAACAGTCAATAATCAATAAGCCCGCAGTTACATTCCAAACAGTTAATAACCGATAAGCCTGTGCTTACATTCTGATAGATAGTGTCTGGAGGCAGGGGTGATTAGTGTCTGTTTTCTCTTAGGTGATGAGTAACCTGGAGGTGATCTTCAAGATTCCCCTGTCCGAAGGGGGTCTTATCCTTCCACTGTCGTTCCGACAGGCACTAGGCAGAGAGTTCAGAGTCCACTGGAGAGGTGGCCGAGCATGATCAACACAGATAGGCCTGAGATGGAGTCCAGGCCCTATGAATTCCTTCTTCACTGCCACCCATCTTCTAGCCCAATAACTGGTGTATTTTGTCAACACCTCAGTGGGAAAACAAAGAATGGAGCCTGCTGGAACCAAGGCAGTGTGTTCAACATTATCGTGACAGCTGTCAAAACAGTTAGTATCAGACAGAACCAAAGGGCAGGAGAGGAGGACTTCTCTGGGACAAGAGAAGTTTCCAGGAACCCACTCGTTTCTGCCTTTGGGGAGCAGCCATCAGGGACCTGGTGTCCTAACCAAGAGTCATGCAGCCCCAGATGCAGTGTTTGGGGACTGTGTGGGTCTCACCCCGTCCACAGGGGTCTGGATCCTATGCCCAGAGACCCCGTGTCTGCTCTTCACCTCTGTGTGTCTTGCCCCTTGGAGATCCCCAACATCTGAATTGAGGGCATTGCCTGATTCACCTGTGGTCCTTTCTCTTCTCTTCATCTTGGGACATTCACATGAGGTCAGGCACCTTTGAATGGGTTGCTGCTCTGTGTTCTGCTGGGTGAAAACCTTTGGCGGTGTCATATTAACATCACAGTGTATCACAGACCTAATCTGTAGGGTCGCCACTGTCTGGGGTCCCCTAGATGGATATTCTGTAATTTAATTTTTATTTTCTATTGGAGTCAGGTTGATTTCCATTGTTTTATTAGTTTTAGCTGTACAGGAACTTAATTTGATTTTACATAGAATTGAATCTATTCTTTTTCCATGTTTTCCCTCATATAGATTATTACAGTCTCTTTAGTAGAGTTCCCTGTTCTTTTCACTAGGTCCTATTTGCTTATCAGTTTGTTAGATATTAGTGTGTATATAAATCCTAAACTCTTTATCCATTCTTTCTTTCTTTTGATGCTCATAATTTGATTTTTGCAGGCTGTGAAGTCCGTTTTGTACATTAGGTCATTGGTATGAATTTATAGATTGTGCCCGTAAGTGATATCTCATGATATTTTTCTTTCTGTCTCTGAGTTCCCTGACCTGGTGTGATGATTTCTTAGCACACCCAGGCTGCTGACAGCATTCTTGTTTCACTCTGTTTTACGGTTGAGTGGTGTTCCAGTTATAGGTGTTCCGCCTTGTCTTCACTTTTCTTCCACTGGACAATTTGGTGGATTCCATGTCTTGCCTATTGAAATAGTGCTGCCCTGAAAATCTAGGTGCACGTGTCGTTTGGAATGGTGATTTTCTGTGGACCTGTGCTTCCCTTTATAGCTCAGTTGGTAAAGAATCCACCTGCAATGCAGGAGACCCCAGTTCAATTCCTGGGACATGATGATCCGCTGGAGAAGGGGTGGGCTACCCACTCCAGTATTCTCGGGCTTCCTTTGTGGCTCAGCAGGTAAAGAATCTGCCTGCAATGTGGGAGACCTGGGCTTGATCCCTGGGTTGGGAAGATCCCCTGGAGAAGGGAAAATTTACCCACTCCAGTGTTCTGGCCTAGAGAATTCCATGGACCATATAGTCCATAGTGTTGCAAAGTGTTGAACACGACTGAGTGACTTTCACTTCACATTTACTGGACCTAGGCCCATGAGTGGGATTGCAGGGTCATAGGATAGCTCTATGCCTTGTATTTCTTGGAAGCTCCATGCTGTTTTCCATAGTGCCTTCACCATTTACATTCCCAAAAAGATTGTAGGAGGATTTCATTTTCCGTGTATTCTTTGTAGATGTTTTATTTTACTTATTTATTTAATTTTTATTCTTTGTAGATCATTTTGATGATGGCCACCGTGACCAGCGTGAGGTGATACCTTATTGTAGTTTTGATTGGCATTGATTTAATAATTATTGGTGTGGACTGTCTATCCATGTGCTTTCATTTTATACTTTGTGAGTACAATTTATCTCTTGAAACTGGCCTCTTGAAACTTGGCCTTGTTTGGAATTCTTTTCTGATGAAATACCCCAGGACATTTCTTGAGGGCAGATGTCATTTGAAGCCCTGTCAAACTTGTGACTATTTAGAGCCCTTCAGCACCTGTTTTATGGCTTCCCTGCTCACTCAGTGGTAAAAGAATCCACCTGCAATGGAGGAGACTTTCGGAGACCTGGGCTCGATCCTTGGGTTGGGAAGATTCCCTGAAGAAGGAAATGGCAAACCACTCCACTATTCTTGCCTGGAGAATCCATGGAAATCCTTTGTCGTGGCAGGCTACAGTTCATGGGGTTGCAAAGATTTGGACATGACTGAGCAGCTAAACAACAAAAACCGCACCAGTTTTGATGTGTAAATATTGATCTGTACCAGCTAATTACTGCCCCCTACCCGCTGCCACCTTTCCATTTTGGTAAGTGTAAGTTTCTGAGTCTGTGAATCTGTTTGCATTTTATAATGACGCTCATTTGTATCCATTTTTAGATTCCACAGAAGTGATACTCTCTATTATCTTTCCCTTTCTCAGTTATTTCACTTAGTTTGATAACCTCTAGTTTCTTCCCTGTAACTGGAAATGACATTATTTCATCCTTCTTTATGTCTGAGCAATATTGCATTGTGTATATGTACCTCATTTTCTGTATCCATTTGTCTGTCCTTGTACACTTAAGTTGCTCCCCTGTCTTGGCTATTGTACCTAGTGCTGCCATGATCTTTGGAGTGCAGGTGTCTTTTAAAATTTTGCTTTTTTTCTGGATCTACTTCTAGGTATTGGATTTCTGGGTCACTGGGTACTTCTGTGCTTAGTTTTTAAAAAACATCCATAATGTTCTACCTAATGGCTGTACCAATTTACATTCCCACCAACAGTGTAGGAGGGTTTCTTTCTTTCTACACCCTCTGCAGAATTTATTGTTGTAGGTTTTTGATGTGGCCTTTCTGACCAATGTGAGGTGATACCTCATGGTACATTTGATTTGCCTTTCTCAAAGAACTAGTGATGCTGAGCATCTTTTCATGTGCTTTTATCACCGTCTCTATGACCTCTTTAGAGAAACATGCATTTAGACCTTTGGCTGATTTTCTTTGGTGAGTTCTTTTTTTATTTTATTTTATTATTATTTTTTAAAGGGAATGAAATTTATTTTTTATTTATTTATTTTTTCATTTATTTTATTAGTTGGAGACTAATGACTTTACAATATAGTAGTGGTTTTTGTCATGAGTTTTTTTTTTTTTTTAATTAAGCTGTACTAATTATTTGTATGTGTTGAAGAGAAAGTTCTTGTGAAATCAACCCTGAATATTCATTGGAAGGACTGAAACTCCAATCTTTTGGCCACTTGATGCAAAGAGTTGACTCATTGGACAAGTCCTTGATGCTGGGAAAGATTGAGGACAGGAGGAGAAGTGGGCAGCAGAGGATGAGATGGTTGGAAGGCTTTACCCACTCAACAGACATGAGTTTGAGAAAACTCCCAGAGATAGTGAGGGACAGAGAGGCCTGGTGTGTTGCAGTCCATGGGGTCACAAAGGGTCAGACATGACTTAGCAACTGAACAACTACAAAAACCTGAATCCTCCTGAATATTAACTGCCTAACAATTCACCTGGCATTTAATATTCAGTTGTCCAGTATGAAAAGACAAAAAGATATGACACTGAAAGATGAATTCTCCTGGTTGGTAGGTGCCCAATATGCTACCAGAGAAGAGTGAAGAAATAAAGCCAGAAGGAATGAAAAGGCTAAGTCAAAATGGAAACAGTTGTGGGTGTGTATGGTGGTATATGTAAAGTCTGATGTTGTAAAGAGCAATATTGCATAGGAACGTGGAATGTTAGGTCTAAGAATCCAGGTGAATTAGAAGTGGTCAAGAAGAAGATAGCAAGAGTGAACATTGACATTTGAGGAATAAGTGAACTAAGATGTGTGGGTTAGGGTTAGGGTTAGAATGTGGTCCACTGGAGAAGGGAACGGCAAACCACTTCAGTATTGTTGCCTTGAGAACCCCATAAACAGTGTGAAAAGGCAAAAAGATAAGACACAGAAAGATGAACTCCCCAGGTGGGTAGGCGCCCAATCTGTTACTGAAGATCATTGGAGAAACACCTCCAGAAAGAATGAAGGGATGGAGCCAAAGCAAAAACAACACCCAGTTGTGGATGGGACTGGTGATCGAAGCAAGTTTCGATGCTATAAAGAGTAATATTGCATAGGAACCTGGAATGTTAAGTCCATGAGTCAAGGCAAATTGGAAGTGGTCAAACAGGAGATGACAAGAGTGAACATCGACATTCTAGGAATCAGCAAACTCAGGTGGACTGAAATGGGTGAATTTAACACAGATGACCATTATATCTACTACTGTGGGCAGGAATCCCTTAGAAGAAATGGAGTAGCCATCATAGTCAACAAACGAGTCTGAGATGCAGTAATTGGATGCAATCTCAAAAACAACAGAATGATTCCTGTTTGTTTCCAAGGCAAACCATTCAATGTCACAGTAATCCAAGTCTATGGCCCAACCAGTAATGCTGATGAAGCTGAAGTTGAACAGATCTATGAAGACCCAGAAGACCTTCTAGATCTAACACCCCCAAAAAGATGTCCTTTTCATTAAAGGGGACTGGGATGCAAAAGTATGAAGTCAAGAAACACCTGGAGTAACAGGCAAATTAGGCCTTGGAGTACAGAATGAAGCAGGGCAAAGGCTAATAGAGTTCTGCCAGGAAAATGCACTGGTCATAGCAAACACCCTCTTCCAACAACACAATAGAAGACTCTACACATGGACATCAACAGATGGATGACCCTGAAATCAGGTTGATTATATTCTTTGCAGCCAAAAATGGAGAAGCTCTATACAGTCAGCAAAAACAAGACCAGGAGCCAACTGTGGCTCAGATCATGAACTCCTTATTGCCAAATTCAGAGTGAAATGGAAGAAAATAGGGAAAACTACTAGATCATTCAGGTATGACCTAAATCAAATCCCTTATGACTATACAGTGGAAGAGAGAAATAGATTTAAGGGACTAGATCTGTTGGACAGAGTGCCTGATGAACTATGGGTGGAGGTTCATGGCATTGTAGAGGAGACAGAAGTCAAGACCATCCCCAAAAATACAGAAAAGAAAAAGAAATACAGAAAATCAAAATGGCTGTCTGAGGAGGCCTTACAAATAGCTGTGAAAGGAGGGAAGTGAAAAGCAAAGGAGAAAATGAAAAATATTCCCATTTGAATGCAGAGTTCCAAAGAAGAGCCAGGAGAGATAAGAAAGCCTTCCTCGGTGATCAGTGCAAAGAAATGGAGGAAAACAATAGAATGGGAAAGACTAGAGATCTCTTCAAGAAAATCAGAGATACCAAGGAAACACTATGCAAAATGGGCTCAAAGAAGGACAGAAATGGTAGGGACCTAATGTAAGCAGAAGATATTAAGAAGAGGTGGCAAGAATACATAGAAGAACTGTACAAAAAAGATCATGACCCAGATAATCATGATAGTGTGATCACTCACCTAGGACCAGACATCCTGGAATGTGAAATCAAGTGGGCCTTAGGAAGCATCAATATGAACAAAGCTAGTAGATGTGATGGAATTCCAGCTGAGCAATTTCAGATCCTAAAAGATGATGCTGTGAAAGTGCTGCACTCAATATGCCAGCCATTTATAAAACTTACAAGTGGCCACAGGACTGGAAAGGTCAGTTTTCATTCCAATCCCAAAGAAAAACAATGCCAAAGAATGCTCAAACTGCAGTACAACTGCACTCATCTCAAACGCTAGTAAAGTAATGCTCAATATTCTCCAAGCCAGGCTTCAGCAGGACGTGAACGGTGAACTTCCAGATGTTCAAGCTGGATTTAGAAAAGGCAGAGAAACCAGAAATCAAATTGCCAACATCCGCTGGAACATCAAAAAGTCAAGAGAATTTCAGAAAAACATTTACCTCTGCTTTATTGACTATGCCAAAACTTTTGACTGTGTGGATTACAACAAAGTGTGGAATATTCTTCAGGAGTTGGGAATACCAGACCACCTGACCTGCCTCCTGAGAAATCTGTATGCAGTTTTGGAAGCAACAGTTATAACTGGACATGGAATAACAGACTGGTTCCAAATAGGAAAAGGAGTCCGTTAAGGCTGTATATTGTCACCCTGCTTATTTAACTTATATGCAGAGTATATCATGAGAAATGCTGGACTGGATGAAGCACAAGCTGGAATCGGGATTGCTGGGAGCAATGTCAATAACCTCAGAGTTGTGGATGACACTACCCTTAGGGCAGAAAGTGAAGAAGAACTGAGGAACCTGTTGATGAAAGTGAAAGAGGAGAGTGAAAAAGTTGGCTTAAAACTCAAGATTCAGAAAACTAAGGTCATGGCATCTGGTCCCATCACTTCATGGCAAGTAGATGGGGAAACAGTGGAAAGAGTGGCTGACTTTATATTTTTGGGCTCCTAAATCACTGTAGATGTTGAGTTCAGCCATGGAATTCAAAGATGCTTGCTCCTTGAAAGAAAAGAAAGAAAAGAAAAGGAGAAAAGAATACCTAGACGGCATGTTAAAAAGCAGAGACATTACTTTGCTAACAAAGGTCCGTCTAGTCAAAACTATGGTTTTTCATGTATGTATGGGTGTGCGAGTTGGACTATAGAGTAGTCATGTATGGATGTAAGAATTGGACTATAAAGAAAGCTGAGAGCTGAAGAATTGATGTTTTTGAACTGTGGTGTTAGAGAATACTCTTGAGAGTCCCTTGGACAACAGACAGATCCAACCAGTCCATCCTAAAGGAAATCAGTCCTGAATATTCATTGGAAGGACTGATGCTAAAGCTGAACCTCCAATACTTTGGCTACCTGATGTGAGGAACTGACTCATTGGAAAAAAACCTGATGCTGGGAATGATTGAAGGCGGGAGGAGAAAGGGGCGACAGTGGATGAGAGGGTTAGACGGCATCACTGACTCCATGGACATGAATTTGAGCAAACTCCAGGAGTTGGTGGTGGACAGGGAGGCCTGGCGTGCTGCAGTCCATGGGCTCAAAAAGTGTCAGACATGACTGAACGACTTAACTGATGGTTTGGGTAGAGGAATTCATATGGTTAAAGCTAGGCTCAAGGCAAAGATAGGTTCAAGGATAAGTACAGAAACTGAGGATGTGGCTGGTCATAGGGCTTCTTTAATAAATAGTTTGACTGCCTCGCCAATAGTTTGGAGTAGGCTGTATGGCCCTACAACATTTGGGCCTTTTCAGAATTGTGAATAGCCTAGAACTTTTCATTCTACTAGTGTTAAGAATGTTATAGCTAGGAGGATGGGCATAATAACAATTAGAATATTATGAACAGTTTGTTAAGGATAGGATTTAAATCTCTGATCATACAGGTTCAAGTTTTATGCAGTTATCAGGTTCTGCCACCTTAAATAAGGCCTGTTTTTGGGTGGAAAGGTTTACTTATCAATTAAGATAAAATTATTCATTATTTTAAGGCACTTATTTAAAGTTGTCCTTATTTCTCTTGTCCTTTCCTACTGGGAAAATTGTATAATAGATGGAAACCTACCTGAATGACTCTGGTCTGAACTCAGATCATGTAGAACTTTAATTGTTGAACAAAACAAACTTTAATAATGGTCACATCATTCAGGTGTCCTGATCCAACATCAAGGTTGTGAACACTGTTGTTAATATGAACTCTAAAATAGGACTGTGCTATTATCCCTAGGGTTACTTGTTCCATTGATCAATTTCTTGGATCAATAAGTGATAATTTGATTTGACTGATAGGTATTGGCTTTAAAAGTCACTTGGAGGATCTTTTGTTCTCCAAGGTTACACCAGTCAAAATCATTAGCTCATGAAAAGTTCTGTTATCCCTTAATGGTTTAATTTTATTTGGGGGGGCTAATTAATTGAAGTTCCATAGGGTCTTCTCTTCTCATTGGTTTTTTTCCCCTGACTTCATGGGAAGGTCAGTTTCACTGGTTTAATTTTATTTGGGGGGGCTAATTAATTGAAGTTCCATAGGGTCTTCTCTTCTCATTGGTTTTTTTCCCCTGACTTCATGGGAAGGTCAGTTTCACTGACGAGAAGTAAGAGTAAAGCCCTTGTGCGGCCATTTATACAAATCCTTATTTAGCGAACCAGTGATTAGGCTACATTTGCACGGTCAGGACTCCACAGCTGTTTAACGATTGTCATTGTCACTGGGCAGTGCCTCTAATACTACTGATGACAGAGATGATGTTTTTGGTAAACAGGAGGGTTTATGTTTGCCGAGTTCTTTTTCCTCTTTTCATCTTTGCTTGAGTGAATGCCTCTGTTGGGTTAACAGTGCAATTAATAACCTCATATTAGATTATTTTTATTTACTGTTCACCATCAAGGAGTAATACTGTTTGCTGACACAAACTTGTGCAAGGAGTCTTAGGGAGTTTTATTGTTTTCCTTTTCAGGTTTACAAGACCAGAAGCATGAGTATACTACAAAGACTTCTCTTCATTTTAGATTATTTTAGGTAATGCTAGTTACTGGCATTGATAGTAGGATAAGGAAAAACATATAATAGATACTAGTTGTCCAGTGATGATAAAGGCATGTTCTACTGGTTGTCCTCCAATTCAGGTGAGTGTTAAGAGGTTCACTACTAGAATTCAGAATAGGCAGTGGCTGAATTGTCAGAATGTCATGCTTTGTTGTTTGCATGTATGGAGTAATGGCATTAATACTAAGATTAGCATAGAAAAGATTCGGGCTAAAATTCTGCCTAGTTTGTTAGGGCTTGATCGTAGGACTGCATATGTGAATAAGAAGTATCATTTTGACTTGATGTGTGAAGGTGTGTTGAGAGGTTTGCCGGGGTGTAGCTATCTGGGTCTCCTAGTAGGTCAGGTGAAAATAGGACTAGTATTTTTAATCCCAGAACTAGTAACAAGGCACCCGAGATGTCTTTAAATGTATAATATAGATGAAATGGGATCTTGTCTATAACAGATGAAATTCCTACTGAGTTATTTGATCCTGTTTCATGGATACATAGTAAGTGGACTATAGTAAGTGCTGCAATAAATGAACTTGTAGAGAAGGGGAACTAACCATGTTACAAGTTGGTCATAATTAATTGTTATTACAGAAATTACTTGTGCAAATTTAAATTATGCTGATGAGTAAGGTGATAAGGAAAGAGGCAATACAGTGTGATTAGCCCGTTTTGATCTGATACTAATAGAGATATTTTTATTTGATTGAGGGAGGTGGTTTTTGGCAAAATATCCTCTCATCAGATACAGTCTAGAAGGGGGATGCTGACTTTTGGCTGGTTAAGTTTAAATAAGGGGTCAGGCAGTGTATGATAGTGGAAAAGTATCCTTCAATACATTCGAATAGTTGAACTTCAGGTTTTGTGTTACTGCTAGTTTTGAGTGCCAAGATGAAGTCTAGAATATTCAGGGCCAGGGCAGTTCTTTTGAGGTAGTAAGGTATGGTTATTTGTGGAACTGCTGTTGGGGGAATATTGTTGGAGATAATAAAGCTAGCAAAAATACTTCCAACTAGTAGGCATTTAATTGATGAGGAGGGGGTTGTTCTTGTTAATGATAATCAGAGTAGAGTACTGAGGCCATCCTAGTAGGATGAAGAAGAGAGTGAGGATGCTGTAGACGGCTGTGAGTGAGGTGGCAGTTTGTGGAGGGGATCAGGCATTGGTATAAGGCATATTCACAGTTTGAATATTTAGGTCTTTAGAGTAGAATCCAGTGAGGAAAGGCATTCCTGTCAATGCTAAGCTGCCAATGATAAGGGCAGTTGTAGTAAAAGGCACAGCTCTAAACAGACCTCCTATTTTTTGAATATCTTGTTCATCATTTAGGTTGTGAACAATCTGGATTACAGAAATAGAATGGCTTTGAAAAAGGCAAAAACATTTTTTTGGAGAAAGAGGAATGCTGGGTAGAGTTGGTTGATGCCAATTGTTACTATCATGAGGCCTAATTGGCTGAAGGTGGAGAAAGCAATGATTTATTTTGATATCATTATGGGTAATGGCACATATTGCTATAAATGTTGTGATAGCCCCTAGGCATAATGTAACTGATGGGGTACATTTATAGCTTTCTGTCAGAGGCTAGAAGTGGATGAGTAGGAACATATCTGCTACTATTATTGTGCTTGAGTGGAGTAGGGCTGAGACTGCTGTGGGCCCTCTATTGCTGAGGGTAATTATGGGTGTACCCAAATTGGCAAATTTTCCTGTTGCAGCTAATACTAAACCTAATATAGGTAAATTTGAATTAAGTTGAGCAAGAGAGTTCCAGAAAAACATCTATTCCTGCTTTTTTGACTATACCAAAGCCTTTGACTGTGTGGATCACAATAAACTGTGAAACACTCTGAAAGAGATGGGAATACCAGACCACCTGACCTGCCTCTTGAGAAACCTGTATGCAGGTCAGGAAGCAACTGTCAGAACTGGATATGGAACAACAGACTGGTTCCAAATAGGAAAAGAAGTATGTCAAGGCAGTATATTTTCAGCCTGCTTATTTAACTTATATGCAGAGTAAATCATGAGAAATGCTAGGCTGGAGGAAGTACAAACTGGAATCAAGATTACTGGGAGAAATATCAATAACCTCAGATATGAAGATGACACCACCCTTATGGCAGGAAGTGAAGTAGAACTAAAGAGCCTCTTGATGAAAGTGAAAGAGGAGAGTGAAAAAGTTGGCTTAAAACTCAACATTCAGGAGACTAAGATCATGTCATTTGGTCCTATCCCTTCATGGCAAATAGTTGGGGAAACAGTGGAAACAGGGCTCCAAAATCATTGCAGATGGTGATTGCAGCCATGAACTTAAGAGACGCTTGCTCCTTGGAAGGAAAGTTATGCGCAACCAAGACAGCATATTAAAAAGCAGAGACATTACTTTGCCAACAAAATTCTGTCTAGTCAAGGCTATGTTTTTTTCAGTAGTCATGTATGGATGTGAGAGTTAGACTATAAAGAAAGATCAGCGCTGAAGAATTGATCCTTTTGAACTGTGGTGTTGGAGAAGACTCTTGAAGAGTCCCTTGGACTGCAAGGAGATCCAACCAGTCCATCTTAAAGGAGATCAGTCCTGGATGTTCATTTGACGGACTGATGTTGAAGCTGAAACTCCAATCCTTTGGCCACCTGATGCAAAGAGCTGACTCATTGGAAAAGACCCTGATGCTGGGAGGGATTGGGGGCAGGATGAGAAGGGGACGGCAAAGGATGAGATGATTGGATGGCATCACCAACTCAATGGACATGAGTTTGGGTAAACTCCGGGAGTTGGTGATGGACGAGGAGGCCTGTCCTGCTGAGGTTCATGGGGTCGCAAAAAGTTGGACACGACTGAGCAACTGAACTGAGCTGAGGATAAAAACTTGTTGTAAGTGTCTTGCATTGAAGTTAAGTAAGAATCATGCTGTTGTTTTAATAAAACCTGTATCAGCATAGGGTTTGGAGAAGGCAATGGCACCCCACTCTAGGACTCTTGCCTGGAAAATCCCATGAATGGAGGAGCCTGGTAGGCTGTGGTCCATGGGGTCGCCAAGAATCAGACACGACGGAGTGACTTCACTTTCAC
This sequence comes from Dama dama, assembly GCF_033118175.1. Classification (NCBI taxonomy): domain Eukaryota; kingdom Metazoa; phylum Chordata; class Mammalia; order Artiodactyla; family Cervidae; genus Dama; species Dama dama. The sequence continues at coordinate 84,825,792 of NC_083681.1, forward strand.
TTTTCTCTTTCATGCATTGGAGAAGGAAATGGCAACCCACTCCAGTGTTTTTCCCGAAGCATCCCAGGGACGGAGGAGCCTGGTGGGCTGCTGTCTATGGGGTTGCACAGAGTCGGACACGACTGAAGCGACTTAGCAGCAGCAGCAGCATGGGGTCATACAAAACAGGTCCACATCCCCCTGGCCCCGCTTTCTCACATCCACGCCCCCGAGCCCTGCATCCCCACATCCACGCAGCGCAAGCCAGCAGTCTGCCTCCTCTTTCCAGTCAGTCGTTGGGCTTCGCTGAGGTGTTTTGGCCCTTGGGAAGGAAATGGCAACCCACTCCAGGATTCTTGCCTGGAATATCCCATGGACTGAGGGGCCTGGTGGGCTACAGTCCATGGGGTCGCAAAGAGTCGGACACAGCTGAGCGGCTGAGGTGTTATACAAAATTGCCTGTGGTGCCGCTGTGTTTGCATCTGCCGTCCACACCATCATCCAATGAGCAAGAAGGACATAATCCCTGCTCCTTCTCAGCCAGTAAGTAGTTGGAAGAGATTATTAGTGGTAACAAGAATTAGTATTGTAACAAGGAAAAGGAGTGTTTGAAGAATCAGTTAATGTTGGGGTCTGAGTGAATGGATCATATTGAGAAGTCTATAATTGATCATATGACAAATAGGGCCACCAGCACACATTATTGAGAATTAATCTATTTTAGAACTGAATGATAGCTTAAGGGTTTGTAGTGTGATTCAGTGCCAGTTTGCAATAATTATCTCTTGGCCTGTATACATGAATATTATTGTTGGAACTAAGCTAATGGTGAAGGCATATGAGATAATCCTTCATATAGAGGGTATGTGGTGGTTTTATAAATGTTAGTGCTTGTTATTATGATGGATGATATACATAGTGAGGCTAGAGTGAAAGAGGAAATTTAATTTATTACTTTTATTTGGAGTTGCACCAATTATTTGGTTCTAACATCAATGGATAAAACTTTGAAAAAGCCATGCTGTTAGTCATGGGAGTATAGAACCAGCAATTCTTATCTACTTCTGTGGTAAATAAGAAGGTATTGTCTTCTCTTACTAGATTCACAATCAAGTGTTTTTCTCTAAACTATATATACAGTATAGGGGGCCTAGAATGATTTTTGGGTTTAAGGATAGGAGTAGAAGAGGTAGGATGGGTAAAGATATGAGAGCATTTTCTCCTGTAAAAGATGGAGAGATACAGTTTATGTGGTGTGCGTATTTTCCTCACTGTGTTGTAATGAGTATATATAAAGAGTATAGGGCAGCAATTACTATATGAATTCCTATTAAAATAATTGCAATGTTTGATCATGAGAAGGATATTACTACAAATAACTCTCCAATCAAGCTAATAGTTGGGGGTAGAGCTAGGTTTGTTTAACTTGCTGGTAATCACCAGGTTGCTATAAGTAGGAGGAACATTTGTAGGCTTTAGGCTAGGATTATTGTTTGGCGATGGACCTGGTAATTTGAATTTGCCAGGCCGAACAATACAGAGGATGTAAGACTATGGGCAATTATTAGGGCTGTGGCTCCTATACCACTTCAAGGTGTTCGGGTAAGGATGGCAAAGTGCTATGTGGCTGACAGAAGAGTATGCAGTGAGTGATTTTAGGTCTGTCTGGCATAAGCATATTGAGCTGGTTATAATTATGCCTCATAAGGACAATAGAATGAGTGGATACCCTATGAAGCCTGTTGGTGGGTTTCAAATTATTGTAATTTGTAATTCGTAGTATACCATAGCATCCAAAGTTTAGTAGTGCTGGCAGCATAGCCAGAACTATGAAGCCTGCAATAGGGGCCTCTTCATGTGCTTTAGGTAGTCAAAGGTGGAGGCCATAAGATGGTGTTTTTACTATAAAGGCAACTATGCATACTAACCATATGAAACCATTGGATCAAGAGCTGGATACTGATTGGGCTCAGCATTAGAATATTGAAAGGTCCTACTGTATTTTGAATGTAGACAAGTATTCCTGAAAGGGGAAGAGAACTTACTAGGGTATAAAATAAATAGAGACCTGCATTGACGTGTTCTGCTTGATTTCCTATTTGGATAATGTTAATGAGTGTTGAAACTAGTGTTGCTCCAAATAGAATATATAAAAGAATTTTATGGCAGTAAATGTTATAATTAAAGTAATTATAATATGACTAGCAGTGATAATATTCTTTTTTCTGGTAGAGATTCTTTTAATATGAGGTGGTGACTATTAGTATAAGGGGTCATAACCATTTAGTTAAAATCAGTGGTGGTGTCCATAGGGAGTGGGAGAAAACTAATGAGAAATTGAGGCTGTTATCATTGATTAAGGAGGAGTAGACTTGTGAGTCTAATTCATAGACTATGCGTGGTGGTGTTAATTCAGATTAACCTGATGATCAGGTTAGTGGTATTGTTGCTGACCACAATCTTGGCCTTCTCTGCCTGCTGAAGCTGAATAAAAGAACATGGAGACTGAGTCTGGAGGAAATAGAAAGCTGGCTTCAATTCTCAGCTGGCAGAGAGGAGAACCCAGCAGGATCATGCCTCAAGACGTGTGCTTGCCCCCCTTGAGGAGTCTAGGGGCTCATAGAAGGAAGGGCTCGCAGTCAGGAGGCAGTGTGATAAACACAGGGGATAGGACTTTGATTTCTTCCTCTTGCTTTTATTCACAGTCGCATCAGTTCAGTTCAGTTGCTCAGTCATGTCTGACTGATGATGGGAAAGACTGAAGGTGGGAGGAGAAGGCGACGACAGAGGATGAGATGGTTGGATGGCCTCACCGACTCCATGGACAAGGGTTTGAGTAAACTCCAGGAGTTGGTGATGGACAGGGAGGCCTGGTGTGCTGCAGTCCATGGGGTCGCGAAGAGTCGGACACGACTGAGTGAATGGACTGAGCTGAAACCACTGCAGTAGATTCTTCCAAGTGTGTAACCCAGAGCGTTCTGCCTGAGGGAGCTGAGATCCCACAGGTAAAACGTGTAACAGCTCACAGGGTGCTCAGGACTGTGGAACTGACAGCCCTTCCTGGGCAGCCACGACCCTGAGCAGTGATGAGAGCCTTGCCCCTTCGTGGTCCCAGGGAGAAGGAAGCTGATCGGCCTGCCGGCTGGTCTGAGCCACTACTGGGAGGTCCCTGTCTACCCTGACCACTGGAGCGGCCCAGGGGGCCCACTCTCTCCGGCCCCACTGAGCCCCTGCCCCACACCCATGTGGAGAGTCCTTCCAGGCCGTCGTGACGGGAATCTGTGGTGGGAACTCAGCAGAAAGCCATGAGGGCAGCCGGGACCTTCCTTCACCAAGGACGTGAGATCGCCAGGTACACTGAGGTCATGCAGGTGGCGGGGAGGCCGTTTCAGATGGTGGTCTGTGCTGAGAAGGACACAGGACTCGGGGAGGCAGGGGCTGACGGGCGGCGAGTCCAGAGAGGCGCCTTCTTGGAGGAGGGGGGATGCTCAGACAGAACTGCATCTGGGCCCGGAGCTCCAGCGGCCCGGCCTGTGGGTGAGGAGGGCAAGGCCGGGGCTCGGCCCCAGGAGTGGTGCATCTGGCCTCTGGTAGAGTTTCTGCTCCCCACGGACTGGGGTTATTGTCTGTCTCCTCACGGCTGTCCCGTGCCTGGAACACGACCTGGCAAGAGGCAGGTGCTAAGCAAATATCTGTGAATGAGTGGACGGTCCGAGTGTGGAGATGCACAGGACAGGCGGCGTCAGGCTGCAGAGTGGGGGTTAAGTAGATTAGGAGGCCGAGACGGGAGAGAGACATACAGGGTTTATGAGTCCGGACTCCCAGCCCCCTTGGGTTCGGCTCCACCCAAGCCCGTCTGTTCCCCAGACACTCTGTTTTCTACGGCACATTCCCTCTGGCCTTCACTCACCTGCGTGTCCTGCCCTGCATGACTTAAAAGCAGCTCCAAGGCTGTTCCTCCCACCTGTGCCTGAAGCCTCTTTATGCTTAAGCTGGGGGATCCCAAGGGCGCCCCCTGAGATGGGGCCCCTTCCCTGCCTGGGGACGGGTGCTCCTTGTCTGTGCCGTGGACTCTGCTCTCTGCAGTTGTCTGCCTGTTCGGGTGTCTGCCTGACCCAGGGCTGGGAGAGTTCATGGGTCGGTGTGTCCCCGCTGATTCTAGCAATCCGCCAGGCTGAGTCCTGCTGGCCTACATCACAACACCGCCATTTACTGGTGACACATGGCCCACCCTGGAGCACCGCTGACAACGTGCCCACTGGTCTCAGCTGGACCTCGCTGTTGGGCCGGGAGCCAGATGGTCAGTGCTATTGGTGCCTGTGGGCATGGCTGCCATCACAAGCCTTCTCCTTGGGGTTCAGCAGCTGAGCCGTCAGGGCGTGTGCAGAACGCGCTGCAGACCAGCACATGGGGACAGCGCTGGGCCTCAGCCAGAGAGAGGAGGCACCGACGTGGGGCCTACCCTCCATGAGAACACTTTCCGGCCTCCTGGGCTCTGTTTTGTCCAACCTTCGAGGAACGGGCGGAGCTGCTGCGCTCATCCTGGCCCACCCGCTCCAGAGCTGCCCTCACAGACCTCCCCTGCATTGGGATCTGACCAGTACATTCCTGGTCACAGCACCAAGCCAGGGCGTCCCGGGGCCCCTCAGTTAAGGGGTCAGGGGAAGCAGAGCCGCTTTGTTTTGAGCTGGAGGGGGAGTCGTGTGGGTAGAGTTCTCATTTCCTCCAGCGACACTTGAGGCTAACGGCGCCCAGGGCTCCCAGCCAGCCTGTGGGCCGCCGTGGGACCCCGTCTCCTGTCGGCCCCTCTTCTGACTTATTAGTCCATGTTCTGACTGCTCGGGACTTGGTGCTCCTGGGTTGAGTGTCTATTGTAATTGGCTAGGGTCTGTTTTTTTTTGAAGTATAGCTGGTTTACAAGGTGTTAATTTCTGCTGCATAGCTCAGGGATACACTTATACACATATATACATTCTTTTTAAAATTTTTTTTTATAGTTTATCATTGGATACTGAATATTGTTCTCTGCTATGCAGCAGGGCCTTCTTTATCCATTCTACTTACAAAAGCTACATCTGCTGACCCCAGCCTCCCACTCCATCCCTCCACCGCCCCCTCCTCCTCGGAGAGCGCCAGTCTGTTCCCTCTGACCCTGAGTCCATTTCTGTTTCATGTGTGTGTGCTCAGGTGTTCAGTTCTGTCTGACTCTTTGTGACCCCATGGACTGTAGCCCACCAGGCTCTTCTGTTCATGGGAGTCTCCAGGGAAGAATTCACCACTGGGAGAGTGCATGCTTGTGGTCACTATGGCCTGTCACAGACCTCTCAGAACCATCCGCTGGGTAAGTGCAGGCTCGTGGTCACTCTGGTCTCTCACTGACCTCTCAGAGGCTGTCTGCTGGGTAAACATATGCCTGTGGTCACTCTGGTCTGTCACAGACCTCTCAGAGCCCATCCACTGGGTGAGTGCAGGCTTGTAGTCACTATGGCCTGTCACTGACCTCTCAGAGGCTGTCTGCTGTGAGTACAGTCTCATGGTTGCTTTAGTCTGTCATTGACCTCTCAGAAGCCACCTGCTGAGTGAATGTAGGCTCCTGGTCACTCTGGTCAGTCACAGACCTATCAGAGGCCATCTGCTGGGTGAATGCATGCTTGTGGTCACTCTGCTCTGTCACAGACCTCTCACAGGCTGTCTGCTGTGAGTACAGGCTCATGGTTGCTTTAGTCTTTCACGGACCTCTCAGAAGCCATCTGGTGGGTGAATGTGGGCTCCTAGTCACTCTGTTGTCCGAGACCTATCAGAGACCATCCACTGGGTGAGTGCAGGCTTGTGGTCTGTCACAGACCTCTCAGAGTCTGTCCGCTGGCTGAATGCATGCTTGTGGTCACTTTGGTCTGTCACAGACCTGTTAGAGTCTGTCTGCTGTGAGTACAGGCTCATGGTTGCTTTAGTCTGTCACTGACCTCTCAGAAGCCATCTGCAGGGTGAATGTGGGCTCCTGGTCACTCTGGTGCACAGTTTCCACAGGGCTGTCGAGAGGCACTGTGTGGCTGCCCCGGCTGGGGGCCACTTATTGCACTCTTGCTGCCCCCAAGCTACGTCTGGAGAAGGCTAATCCCAGTGAGAAGCTACTTTCAGACTTCAGCTCACATCCCAAGAACTAGTCTTCCAGCCTAAGCAGGTCACTCGGGGTTTCCTGTATTAATGCTCACAGCTCACACCTCCTAGAGAGTGGGCCGGATCTGGGGACACAAGTCCTCTGCTGCTAAAAGTGACATTAGACTGTGTTCCCAGGGATGGACCACAAGGGGCGATGGGAGAACGTCTGCCCTACCTGCTTGGAGGCACTGTGCCCCCGGCCCCTGCCTTCTCCCCAATCAGGTACGGAATGTGGGAGAGCAGGAGGGGGAGCCTGGGTCCCCGGTGAGACCCTCTCAGCAGAGCTGGGCCTGGGTCAGGCTTGGAGGGTGTGACCGAGAGTTTGCTGGACAGGACGCCACATTTAGAGGGCTTCCTGCAGTGTAGGTTTCAGGGCTAAATAGTAACTAATTGCAGAGCATGGTGGCTGAACTGACGGCTATGGATCCTGCAGGCTGAACGCTGAGCCCTGAACGTTGGAAGGTTGTCTGGAGTCACAGGACCTGCTTGCTCTCTCTGCTGAGATGATCTCAATGGGGAACCAGGTTCCCCCTCCTACTGTCTAGAAGCCATCAAACTGAAGCCACTTCTCATGGTCAACTCTGAGGAAACTCAGGAAAGGAAAGAATACCTGCTTTCCAGCAGCCATCAGACTACAGCCACTCCCAACTGTGATCCCTGGGGAAATTCAGGAATGAGAAGACAGGATGCTGGTCCCGGGTGGTAAGGTGTGTATCAAAGGGGATGATTTCAGTGAGATGGCTGGTGCATCTTCCCACACATAGAAAAGTGCTAAGTTCCTTAACTTTAGATGCTTTCCCCTGGTTTTGAAGTCCTAAAAGATTTGTACTGAATAAAACAACTCTCAACACCTGTATTATAATATTATTATGTCTATACTTATGAAATAGAGACTTTCCAAAGAACAACAAAGACAAATCTCAACATTCAGCACACTGGCACCAGTGGTGGGTACTCCCCAAAAGATACAACTAGTGGGGCAATGAGAACACTCATCACCCCTTTTCCCATAAGATTGTGGAATGGACGCTGACACTGGGAATTGTTACAGGGAAGAACAAAATCTGACTGATGTTGAATGTTTTACTCTAACCTTTGCTTCCTGTTGGCCTGTTTGCTACAGGGATGCTGTCCATACATAATGGCCTGCCTCAGAACACCCCGCCCCTCTGCCTCTGCCTAGGGCCTGTCCACCTGTGGATGGCTACAGCAGGGAGAAAGTAACACATCTCCCTCCAAGACTGGCCATTCCAGATATTTGCCAGATTAATGGACTTTTTACTGTATTTCCTCACCTCCCAGCTCTGTGTTCTATGAAAGACACTGGCATCCAGACCCTGACAAGATGGTTTCTTGGAGATATTAGTCTGCTATCTTCTCAATCTGCTGGCTTTCGAAGTAAAGTCATATTCCTTGCCTCAGCACCTCGGCTCTGATTCATCGCCCTGTTGTGAGGCATGGAGAGTGAGCGTGGACTTAGTAACAATCCCACATGCATTGCAGTCAAAAAATCAAAACATAAAATGGAAGCAATATTGTAACAATTTCAATTAAGACACTGAAAATGGACCATATAAAAAGATCTGAAACCAAAAACCAGAAGGAACTCAGTGGTTGTCTGAAATATTTAGAAAGCAGTTAGAACCCCTCTTGCCCATACCCCTTGAAGCCACACTGGACAGTTAGGCCCTGTCCATTCATACACCCTCTCCAGACCCCAGCTGGAGGTGCTCTGCCCCCAATGCCCTCCTGGGTCTCAGGAGTAGAAGAAACACAGCCTAGGGGGTCTCCTCTGTGGTCTAGGGGAGTGTCACATAAGCCACCCTGTCTCCCTGCCCATAATAAATAAGGAGGGTTGTCAGCACCTGGGCAAGTGATGCTGTGGGCACCTGGACTGCCTCATCCTTGTGAGATTTGGTGTGAAGACAACACAGAAGGGGAACCAGCCAAGAGGGATCCAGGGAGCAGTGAACCCCTCTTCACAGGGACCCTGTGAGACCCAAGACTCACTATGCCCACCCTGCTCTGACTTGTGGGAACTGGCCTGTGTCATTCTCTGGGCAGGAGGTGGGAAGGTCCACAGGGCCTCTCTTCCACCTCCTGAGAACCAGGTGGGCACCAGGCGAAGCAGCCCTCCACCCGGGGTCCAGAGAGGGTGTCCTGAACGCACAGGGCCTAACCGCTCAGTGAGGCCAGCCCGCGTCCACAGTGCACTGCCCTGCTGCAGGGTCTCGGGTTCCCTGGCATCCAGCTCCCCCATCGCCAACCCCAGCTTGGTGTCTTGGGAGCCCCTCACTGGCGGGCACCCAGCAGGTGAAAGCTGCATGCCCAGCAAGAAGGAGGAGAAGCTGGTGGGGCAGGGGTCCAGCATGGAGTGTCCAAGGCCCCTCTGCTCCCCCAGGAACACCCAGCCCCGCCTGCCGTGGCCTTGCTCCTCTTCAGTATGTGTCTTTGTGGCTGATGTTGCCAAACACCTTCCTCTGGAAGAGAAGGCTCCATGACCGTGGAAGGGGTGGAGGTGAGGAGGTGCTGTAACCCTAAACCCAGAGAGCTTCAGAACTAACTCCCCTGAGCCCTGAATGTACTGCCTCTTACATCTGTACCAACCGAAGCCAAGATCCAGGCAGATTCTCTGTGGAAACACTTTTCTGTCCAACAAGAGAGGACATGTTAACCCACAGCTGAACCCTGAGACGTGGGATGAGCTGTAACTGTGGAGACTGCAGGGAAGGTGTTTGAGAGGCTTCTTCCCGGGCGGCTCCCCGAGGCCCCTGGAGTTACTGGACCCAGAAGCAGAGCACTCGCCCTTCTCTCCTCACTGCAGGCCAGACGGTGCCCCCAACCACACAGCCCTACTCCTCCACCTCTCTGAGTTCAACAGAAACCCCCCGGTCACGAGGCCAAAGTGCAGTCTTCTTGGTGAGCAGAGCAGAGGCCGGTGGGAAGGTGGGTGGAGGCTGCAAGCTTCTTTGTAGGGGAAAAACACGGACGTGTGTTCCCGTGTGTGGTGGCCGCATGCTGCAGTAATTGATGTTCCCCACACATTTATGGGTGGGTTTTAGTTTCTGTATTTTCAAAATTTCTTTTTTTTTTTTTTAACAGCTGCATATTATGAGAAAATTTTTGCAATCAACGATGAGCACTTGCAAAATAAGATCTTATTTTTTTTTTCCTTTTCCTAAAATGTCACAGTTTTCTATGGTGACAGATGAACCGCCTCCTACTTTTATGTATTCATTTAATTGGCTGCGCTGGGTCTTAGCTGTGGCATGCAGGGCCTTCAGTTGCAGCATGTGGGATCTAGTACCCTGACCAGGGATTGAACATGGCCCCCTGTGTTGGGAGCTCAGAGTCCTAGGCTCTGGATCAGCAGAGAATGCTGCGATCTCCCACTTAAAGCAAGGTTATTTATTTATTTTCTGCTTGCTGGGTCTTCGCCGCTGTGTGGGCTTTTCTCTGGCTGTCGGGCGTGGAGGCTGCTCTCTCGTTTCTGCGCTGAACTTCTCCCTGTGGTGGCTGCTCTGGTTGGGAAGCAGAGACTCGAGGCTCTTGGGCTGCAGTAGTTGTGAACGGACTTAGTTGCTCCACGGCACGTGGGGTCTTCCCAGATCAGGGACTGAACCCGTGTCTCCTGCATTGGCAGGTGGATTCTTAACCACAGCACCACCAAGGGAGTCATTCCCCTCCCTGCTTCCTGCCAACATCCCATTTAAAAAAAAGGCTATAAATAATCTGTTTAGTAAGTTTTCAGGAGTCTGAGCTCTGAGGTCAGCGTCTGTGGTGTCATTCTCCCAAAGGCATCTTGGCTTCAGATACTGGCTGGGCTCATGAGTCCAGTAAACAGGGCAGGTCTGGTGGCTGAAGACAGGCTTGGCCTCTGGAGCTCTGCCCTCACCGACTCACCCAGGGTCCCCGAGCCCTGGGAGCCAAGCAGAGCCTTGTGCAGGCGGGGCTGGTACAGCCACGGGGCCGCCGTGGTCAGGGTGGAGCGTGGGGCGGAGGCAGCTGGCTGTCCGTCCCGTGACTGCTGGTGTCCTGTGTGACCGTGGAGGGCAGTCACGGTGTCAGGTGGGGCCTGGCCGCTGTCCTGGGGACAGGATGGGACCTCAGAGAGCTCGCATCCCCACTCCACATCTCCCAGCTCCGCTTCAGATCCTGGCTTGTGGCTGCTGGCAGCTCCCTGGGCTGGGAGGCTGTGTAAAGCATCAACCCCCTTGCTCAAGGTCAGCTGAGACCCCCAGCTCTGGGGTCACACACCATCTGTGCCACCATCCAGGTCATCCCACTTCTGTGAGGGAGGGCCCGTGTGGGGCTGTGGGTGATGGGGGATTTGGGGGTGTTGTGGGCTGGCCCCCGGAGTCAGCTTTTTGAGGGGAGGGGAGTGGAGGGGAGGGAGAAGGTTTGACCTGCTCAGCCTTCCAGGGGATTCCAGGCCCAGCTCTGGTGGGAGGTGCAGCTGAGAAGCCCCTGCAGGTTTCTGGATCCCACCGTTTTTCAGTTGAAGCCCCTCTGCCTACACCACCCCTAACTCTCCCTCCCGTGGCCCCGGCCTGAAGCCACAGAAGATGGGGAGTTTTCGTGGCTTCCCTTCCTGTAGGGACAAACACGTTCCTTTAACAAAGCATTGATACTGGAAAATAATAGTGGGTGGTTATCACTGACACGGTTCATGTAGAGACTCTTCACAAGCCTGGCACATGGAGGGGACTGAGGGCCGTTGCCCCGAGTCCTGGACTTCGCACCCTCCGCCCCCCGCCCCGTGGCCCACTCTCCCCTTGGTGTCTTCTGCTGGCCGGGCGGAATTCAGCCTCCTGAGCCCCTTCTGGAAGGACCAGGCCAGGGCAGAGGTCATTCACAGAGGGGAGGGTGTTGTCGACCTTAAGAACCCCGTTGCCCCCACTCTGTGTCGGAGCTCGGTTCCTGGTCTGAGCAATCGTGGCTTCCTGGTGCTGTCCCCACCCTCACTCACCCAGGATGGGGGCCTTTGTGTCTACCTTGTCCCCTCGTGCAGCCTGGTCACCCCGGGGCCCGTGCTGTGTGTGCATCTGCCCTGCTCACAGCGCACCCCAAGGCCCATCAGACTTCATTCATGAAAGGGAAGTGTAAGGATGAACTTTTCCATGGTTAAGAATTTCCAGTGTTGACCACAGCACACAGGCACAGGTACGAGGCCCATGCAGAGAGAAGCCACCGTGTAGGCTTCAAGGACCCTCCGTGTGGGGGTGGGATGGGGGCGGACAGGGATTTCCTGCAAACGCGGCTCCAGGCTCTGTTCTCGGCAGGGGGACGACTGTGGGCACTGCCTGTCTGTGGAGGGGCCCTGGGGTTGCCCAGCTCAGCAGGAACGGCAGGGGTGTGAAGGGAGGTCGGTCTCCCTTAGCACCCCTGACCTCACACCCCCTCATCAGGGCAGCCCAGTGCCTAAACGGCCCCTTCCTCATCTAGCTCTGAACACCTGGAAGTTGTGGGGGCTGGAGGACATGCAGGAAACAAATTCTGTAAAGCAATTTTCCTTCTATTAAAAAATAAAAAACGATTGAATAAAAAAACACAAAGGAAAGCAAAGGTGGGTCTTGCATTCTCAGCCAGCCTCTGCCAGATTCCGCCTGTGCTTACGCATCAGACCAAAATGCTGGTGGTCCCACCCCGTATCACAGATGAGAATAGAGACATAGAGAGGTTGAGCATCTTGCCCCAGCTCACACAGCTGCTGGGGGCAGGGCTGAGAACTGGACCCCTGTGGTCGCATCTGGAGTCCAGATGCTGTGATGACCCTGAGGGGGCGGCAGAGACCAGATGGCCCATGCTGAGACAGGCGCTTGCAAACACACACATGTGCACATGGCCTTCACCTTTGCGGCTACAGAAGTCAGAGGGAACCAGAGGGCCATCAGGAGAGGCCAAAGGAGAGTCGGTGTCTATAAGGAGGAGAGGCCCCACTTCCCAGGAGGCCAGGGAATTCCCTTCCCTGGTGAGTCTGACTCCACTCTGCAGTCCTCTCCCTGGACCCAGGAACTGACTGTCCAGTGACCTAACTGACTTGGTTCCAGAATTATGCCTTCCCAGGGGTTCAGCTATGACTGGACTCCACTACTGTCAGTGATAAGGGGGGAATGAATACACAGTCTGGGCTTCAGATTTGTTTGGAGACAAAATTTATTAGAAGAGGAGACATAAAAAACCACGAAGGCAATTGGCATGAACATCTCCAGAACACTTAAGAAACCCTCTGCTGTTTATCTACCTCCTCTCCTGTCACTAAAGTGGAAGGTCTATTTAAGAAGTAATTCTGTGCTTATCACACTCTTTCTTTACAATATTTATCATATATTTATTTATTCAGCTGTGCTGTGTCTTAGTTGCAGCATGTGGGAGCTAGTTCCCCAATCAGTATTGAACATGGGTCTCTGCATTGGAGTCTTGGCCACTGGACCACTTGGGAAGTCTCTCGTGATACTCCTGGGGAAAGTAACGGGTCTCAGACCTCCTCTGAGGCCCCCTTAGAGCTGAGGCATGGGGTGGCTGCAGTAATCCTCGTGTGGCTAAGGTGTGGTTTTCTGGTCATGACTCACTCACACTCCCTACAATCAAAGGGCTACTCCCCTGTGTGTTTCCTCTGATGTCTGATGAGGTTGAAGTTCTTACTGAAGCTTTGCCCACACTCCCCACAAACATAGGGCTTCTCCCCTGTGTGTGTCCTCTGGTGTGAGATGAGATGGGACTTCTGACTGAAGCTTTGCCCACACTCCCTGCAAACATAGGGCTTCTCCCCTGTGTGTGTCCTCTGGTGTGTGATGAGGAGGGACTTCCGACTGAAGCTTCTCCCACACTCCCCGCAAACATAGGGCTTCTCCCCTGTGTGTGTCCTCTGGTGTGTGATGAGATGGGTCTTCTGACTGAAGCTTTGCCCACACTCCCCGCAAAAATAGGGCTTCTCCCCTGTGTGTGTCCTCTCGTGTCTGATGAGGGCTGACTTCTGACTGAAACTTCGCCCACACTCCCCACAAACATAGGGCTTCTCCCCTGTGTGTGTCCTCTCGTGTGTGCTGAGACTTGACCTGTCCTTGGAGCCTTGCCCACACTCTCGGTACATGATTCTCATAATCCCTGAGACCCCTGCCCCCGTGAGCAATGTGCCTGTGTCCTCTGGATTCAGTTTCTGGCTTGTGCTGGGCTTGTCTTTCATTCTCTCATGCACCCCAGAAGCCCCCATTTGTCCTCCGGGTGAGTAGGAAGAGGCCCTTGAAATCCTCTTCAGCTTTATGCTTTTCAGCAATTGTTGGGGCCTGACCTTGGCCTCCTGACCCTCAGGTGTGTCGCTCGGGCTGTGTGGATCTGAATATCGCTGATTTTGATTGCCTGGGCAGGGATCCTCTGTTTGGAGGAGGTCTCTTTCAGATGGTCTCAGGAGGGTCTGAGAGGGCTGACTGCGTTGGATGTGTTGGCTGAGGAATTTCTGACTGGAGAAGGCCAGAGAGCAGGAGGCACATGGGTGGATCTTGGGCTTTGGTTCTGCTGAAAGAGGAAGGTTTTGGTCAGGTAGCTGGTTTGCTCGGTCAGGCCCTCTCCACTAATCATCTAAGTGTTGACAGTGCACAATTTGTCTCCCATCAAGTGTCTTTGCAGTCCACTTTTCCATTCCACTCTTATTCTCTACATCTACAGAAATCCAGGAAGTTGGTGTCAAGGGCCTTTTCTACATATCACCCAGATAGGGACCTTCCAGCAGCATCAGAGGCAGTGTCTCTCCTGATAGAGATGGATCTGCTAGGACTTTCCCTACGAGTAAGTGTCTGAAATGTCATGTCACAGTGGCCACAGGTATTTACCCTACTGAGGGATAAGAATTGATGAATTAGGTGAAATCCCCTGAGTGGATCCCTGTGAGGGGAAAGGGTCTATTAAGTTAGGGGCGCCTGGTCTGGAGCTCTCTGCATATGGGAGGCAGCACAGGGGGTGGTTACAGCAGGTGTGGGTAACTCTGACTTTGTGGCTCCTTGTTCAAAGAGCAGCCTTTGTGCCAATCTCTGCAGGAAGTGGGTTTGAGATTGGATGAGACCGAGCGGCCCAGGTCCCACTGACCACAGGTCTCTGGCCCCTGCTGCCCAAACAGTTTCACAATTTGCTCCTCTCTCAGTTTCCCATAAATCATAAAATAAAGGCATATCCTTCTCAAGCCTCACCAGTATCCATACCTCATTTATTTCATTCAGGCTTAGTCCATTTAACATGCACTAGGAAGCCCTATTTAAAAATACATCTCCAGCAAGATTCTTCACACCTTCACTCCCAAGCATCTTCGGCCAGCCCACTCTCCCCTCATGTCTGGCAATGAACTGACCTCTGAGGGGACTCCCCGCTGCTGTCTCTTCCCAAAAATGAACCAAAGCATCATCTTAGCACAGAGAACATGCTGCTTGCAGCAGAAAGCCTTGCGGTTGTTCTGTGTCACCCAGGAGGACCCCTGGGCCCTGCACGTGAACACAGGCCCTGAGGCTTCCGTGTCCCATCCAGCCTCCTTCCTCTCCCTCTGTGCTTCCTCCCGCGACCCCTGGCATGGCCTCTCTTCCCGGCCCTGGGGCTGCGGCACTGGCTGCTCCCCTGCCTGGAATCCTTCCCCACGGGTGTTATCTCTGCACAGACCCTGCCCCACCATCCTGCACCACACCCCACCCTCTGCTCGCGCTGACCCGAGGCACGTTCCCTGCGCTGGTTTCCCTCAGAGCACCAGCCCCTGTCTGGTATGAAGCCCCTGCTGCCCCAGGGCAGTGGTTCTGTCTGTTTCGGTGCGTGGAGCGCTGTCTGGCACAGAGCATGAACTCACATGACAACAGAATGGAACAGTAACTGAATGCACATCACTGCACATGTGTGCACCACAATGTTCATCGCAGCACTGTTTATAATAGCCAAGACATGGAAGCAACCTAGATGCCCATCAGCAGACGAATGGATAAGGAAGCTGTGGTATATATCCACCATGAAATGTTACTCACCCATTAAAAAGAATTCATTTGAATCAGCTCTAATGAAACGGATGAAACTGGAGCCCATTATACAGAGTGATGTAAGCCAGAAAGATAAAGACCATTACAGCATACTAACACATATATATGGAATTTAGAAAGATGGTAATGATAACCCTATATGCAAAACAGAAAAAGAGACACAGATATACAGAACAGAGTTTTGGACTCTGTGGGAGAAGGCGAGGGTGGGATGTTTCAAGAGAACAGCATCGAAACATGTATATTATCTAGGGTGAAAGAGATCACCAGCCCAGGCTGGATGCATGAGACAAGTGCTCGGGCATGGTGCACTAGGAAGACCCAGAGGGAACGGGTAGAGAGTGAGGTGGGAGGGGGGATCGGCATGGGGAATACATGTAAATCCATGGTTAATTCATGTCAATGTATGACAAAAACCACTACAATATTTTAAACTAATTAGCCTCCAACTAATAAAAGTAAATGAAATAAATAAATAAATGCAAAAAATACTAATAACTAAGGAATTCCATTTAGTTTCTTTAAATTGGCAGATATCATTCATTAATTTCCTAGTGTGACTCTTCAAATATCTTTGTCCTATAAATAGTTTAAAATAAAATGTCTATCTTTTAGTGAAAAAAAAAAAAAAGAAAGAAAAGAAATGGGAGGGAATAAGGAAGAAAGAGGTAAAGGGCAGAGAGCTGGTAGGTGCTAGAAAACTTGCTTTTTGCTTCTAAGCCTTTAAGCAGAAGGTGATGTTACATATTTTTTTGCACGAAATATGAAAAATTAGAACTAGCATTTTTACCATAAAAAAATTTTCCTTACAATCATATGACAAGAATAAAATTCTGAGGCATTTTAATTGCAACTCTACTGACTTTGGACTGGATTGTCCTCTGCTTCGAAATCGGACCACGGAGGCTCCCAGGATGGGGTGGGGTGCTGGAAGAGGGCTGACACTCACCTCTCCCGGTCGCGGGCTCACTCTTCCCCCTGCTGTTCCGCTTGATGCCAAGGTCCTGACCATACTCATCCCCGTACCAGACCAGCAGCTCACAGCCCGGCCTGACCACCTGGCAGGTTCGGTAGAAGATCTGCCCGTGATACTGGAAGGCCACCAGGTTCTGCTCCTCGTCGTCCCGGGCACAGTTCACATACCTGGGGGCGAGGCCGGGAAAGGGAAAGAAACCTCAGGTGATGAGTGCCCTCCACTCTCCGACCATGCCCAGCTCCTTGCCTTCTGCCTCTGAGGCCGCCCCTCATGTGCACCTTCTGTTCACACCTTCGACAAGGCCATGTGAATTCCCATGCTTTTCTCTCCTTACCTAAGTAGCCATTTTCCGGAGCCCAGTCAAGACTCATCTCCACCTGGACTGTCCGTGAGGCTGGTGACCTCCAGCTCCTTTAAACTCTGAATTAAGTTCTCTTTCATCCACAGGACTTGGTGCTCCTTGGCTAACACGCAGCCCTCAGCACTCACCCCAGCCTGCCTTCTCTCCCGAGGGTTTCTCCCATCTCCCCACGTGCATCCAGGGTCTTATTCGCTTGCCCACCCCCTCCCATGGAAACTTGGAGAGAGCTCTGATATAGCTTGAGACACGGAACAGTAATAGTGTGTTCACTGTTTGCCTGCCCTGATGATAGGAGAGGACCTCAGAGAATGGCCCCACTCAGAGCCATCCTGCCCCCCCATTCCTTGTGAGGCCTCAGGGCCCACTTCTCACTGCAACCAAGCCTGAGGAGGTTGTTCCCCACATAGAGTCAAGGTCTCCTGTGTTAGTTTATCCTGGCGCTGTGTAGTTACTCAAAGATAGAAAAAATAAGGTTACTGTTCCTAAAATCAATTGGCTAATGTCTGTTTGCAGTATGTTCTCCAAAAGGACATGGGTTGTGTGATCTGCTTCGTAACGAAGTTCACTGTCTAAACTGAAACATAAAGTGCGTGGTAAGTGTCCATTAAGTGAGTTAAAGTGTCCCTGGTGAATCTAGACTCCTCAAGTTGTTTTGAAGTCCACCAGTTTTGTTCAGCATATACACTCGTATCGTGACGGCACATGCCATATTTTTATTTCCTTCTTTCTAGTGTCTTTTGAAATGAAAGGGCATGATATGGAGGGAAAAGAGGAAAGAAGATGTGAAAGCTGTTGAGGGAGCCAGGTTGAGAACGAAAGGGGCGTGGGATGGAGGGAGTCTCAATGTCTACACACTGCAGACTCACTGCACTCACCTCATCCAGTTGGCCCAAGACGTGTCCTTTCCATCCACATACTCATAGCAGTTCCTCCCTTTGGTGATCTGGGTGTCAGAGAAAGAGTTACAAGCTTTCCTCTTTATTTATTTTTTATTTTTTACAAGCTTTCTTCTTTCTTTTCTTTTTCTTTTTTTGGTAGGAAGCAATAGAAGAGCTATTTCCCTCTGTAGTCATTGGTGCTTTTCAGCCTGCACGGATTCACCTGCCAGTTGGACCCCACGGTAAACCCCTTACTCATCATTCCAAGTCTGAGTGTCTTGGTTCACTGAAGGCAAGGGCTACACAAAGGAGGAGTCACTTCTGTGTCTCTGTACACTGTGGTCCCACCTCTCCTCTGACCTTTAGATAGAGGTCCTTAGTGTCTGTACACTGTGGTCCCACCTCTCCTCTGACCTTTATAGAGGTCCTGAGTGTCTGTACACTGTGGTCCCACCTCTCCTCTGACCTTTAGATGGAAGTCCTGTGTTCACGCCCAGGGCACACAGTACACAGGGCTGACTATGTCATTGCCGACCGTGTTATCACCATCTGCGTCCTCGCATGTAGACATGAAGTACCCCCCACCACACACAAGCGGTTAGAGGCCAGAGGACAGGGAAACGGGTGCTTCTCACCAGCCAGGCATATCCACTGTTGGCGGCCTCTTCGTCGTCTGTGATCTTGCCCTCATAGGGGCCAAAGTGCAGGCCCAGCGGCAGATCGGACACCTCGTTCCACACTCCAAGCCCAGCGTCAGGGATGCCCGACAGTCTGATGCTGAACCCAGGGGGCAGAGTGAGGGCTGAGCGGTTGGCATGCCCCTTTTCCACTGCACAGTCCTTTACAAAAGTTGGGGGCCCATGGGCAGCACAGCTGTCGATGAAGAAGTTCTGACAGTCCTCACAATCTGGAGGTGAGAACAGGGATGAGAGGAGGTATAGTGATGTTGCTGGTCGTAACGCCCTTCAGAAAGAACTGGGGCACTCATGGCATTTGGCCTCGACCCTGCACCCCAAGTCATAGAGGAAGGGGATGGACGGGGGACCAAATGGTGAGGTGAGGTTAGTGGACCAAGGCCCTGTAGCCCCTTCTCCGTGAGTGGGCCACCGGGGTCACTCACAGAGGTAGTCGTCATCCTGGGGCTCGCTGAACTCTTGGTATATGTGGCCCTTTCTTTCTCGTAAATTGTACCTCTTCACTCCAGTCTCTTTTCTTCTGAGTTCTAAGATGGAGAACAGAAGCTAAGCAAGGCCGGTGGGGTCTGGGGATTAGTCCCTGTTTTATTGGAAAGTGTGAGATCTCCTACCTGTCCAACTATACACTTTGTTAAAACTTTCTTACATGTATTTTTCAAACTTTTACTTTTGTAATTTTATTTTTTAATGATACATTATTTATTTCTTCTCCACGCTGCATGGCTTGTGGGATCTTAGTTCCCTGACTAGGAATGGAACCCACACTTCCTGCAGTGGAAGCATGGAGTCTTAATCACTTCACCACCAGATAGCCCATTCTCTATACTTTGCTTCTTGTCCCTTTAACTACAGGTTCAGGAGACTGAGGCTCCACTGACCACAGATGCCCAGTTCAGTGATAGTGTCCTGCACTTCCCATTAGTAGGTTTAACTTCCAAACCTTCCTACTTAGGAAATAGTTCACCGACACATCTACTTAGAAAACATATGTTAAGGGCACATGACACGTAAGGCATTGAGCAGAGGTCTGGGCATAAACAGTAACAAAGCTCGGTTCCCATCATCACAGCTGGGTTTATCGAACTACTTGTAGGTGTCAGACTTTTGCATTTAATGTAAGGATTTCAAGCACTATAGGAGTTATGTATCCTTATCTTGACTTTACACATAGCAATCAGCAACTCAGAAAATGTATAAGATTTTCCCAAGGCCCCAGTGCTAACATCATGACCCAGATCCATCCAGCTTAAACCCCCGCCTACCCAAAGTCCATGTCACACACCTAGGTCACACTTATTAGCTTTTCTACAGGGATTAGAGGAAGTAATTAGAGGAACTCCCCAAATTCCTCTTACCGCCTTTTTGTCTGGGGTGCTGTCCAGGGGTCCTTGCTTTTCTGTGATGGGGCACTGGTTTCTGAGCCTGCTTGGAGCCACTTGTTTTCAGCAATTTTGCTGCTCCCGGCAATTCCTTCAAACTAGATTCCTTACTTAATGGTGCCCTGGACATTCTCTTCCATGTGAGTAAAAGACAACAGGTATTTCTTTAGTTCTTTAGGACTTTATGAAGTGTTTTGACATGCATGACTTTAGTTAATACTTTGACAATTCTTGGAAATACCTGATTTGGGGGCGGGGGTGGGGGCCTGAACACTGGAATGTAACAAAAGGACCTAGGTGGATAGTGAATCAAAACTAGAATTCATATCTTAAGGTTCTTCCCCTTCAACTTTCTGCATAAAAATGAGAGCAAGGCAGGGAGAATAGCTGGAGGTCAGAGAAAGAAGAGGGTAAGTGCTCGTAGAGAGCTCCAGGGGGGTTGTATTAATTAGTGGCCCTTTGATGGACAAGGAAGTATGGAAAATTACAGAGGGGACAAAACACATCTGGAAAATAAGGTGACAAAGCAGTGAGATTAAGAAGAGAAAAGACGATCGGCAGAAACACATTTAGACAATATAGAAAATGAGATGAGAGTTGCAGGTTGCCATGTCCTATAGACAATGTTTGGAATTAAAGTAGCTGGTCTCATCAGTTCTCCTTGAACAAGGCTGTATGACTAGCTGGTTCTCCTCATTTTCCTGATCCATTCATTGGTATACAGGCTAATTCTTAATATTATAGTGGACATGAAATTTAATAACCTTCAACAAATTGTTGTGTGAGCTATTTAATACAGTAAGAACATTTGCGTACATCCCTGGTATCAATTTATTCCCTAAACTGCATCTATATTTGAAGTCTAGCTCACAGATACTATCTTCAGCATTCTTTGACCTTTCTACTCCTAGGTGAATGCTTAAATGTGGAGTCACTCATTTACAAAACATTCAGGGGGCCCTCAGGGGCTTTGAGCTGGGCCTGGACTTCTGAGAATGAATGGGTGTGGGCTAGGCTCCCAAAGCTCACAACACAGGGGCAGGCTAAACACATGATTCCAAACAGGAGAGTCGCCTGTTAGAGCTCAGAGGAGGAGTTGTTACTCCTCCTGCAAGAAGGAGCATTTGAAATGATGCCCAGATGATGAGTTTCCACTCAAAAGTGGGTCATCTATGTGACGTCCTTCTGTTATTTTCTTATTTGTTGCTTTTCAGTAATAAACCTGAGGCTTCTCAGGGTAGCGACTTGCTTCCTCTTATTGGAGTGGGAGGCTCTGAGGTAGGGGTCCTGTCTCCTTCTTCATCTTGGACTGTCCACTCTACAAACTGCCCAGCATGTCCTTAAGCTTCCCTTAGTCAGATGTCTTAGCATATCCCTCCCTAGCACAGCACAAAAGAACTGAGGTTGAAAACATCTCTCAGATGAATGATATAAAGAGGTATGAATAAACTTCATAGAACCATGGAAGCTTTAATCAGTTTGTAAAGAGTTTAGAGAACGTGACTTGGTTTAGATTGCACTACCAGTGATACTGTGATCTCAGGCATATAATCAAAGGTTTTTTACCTCATTTTTGGGATCTATAATGGTGATAGCTATATACCTACTTATAGGTACTGTAGGATTGATTTAAGGTTTAAGTAAGTTTATTCACATAAAATGCTTAAAGTCTGAAATATTATGAAAATAGTGTAACAACAGAATCGCCTACTACTGCTGTTGTTCTTACTAACTGTAAAGATGGTGATGATGTCAGACAGTGTGCTAAAGATCCAGGGCAGGAAGGCAGCCGTCTCCAGGATCTCTGTGTTTTCTTCTATTCTCACCTGTGACTGGATCCATGAGGAGGACATTTTGGCAACAGGATTTGGGAAATACTCACCTTCTGATGTTTACTGTGCTCCACTCTGAAGGCTATCGAAGAAGGTTTACCTAAAAAATGGTGAGAATCAGTGTTTTGGTTGGTAAATATTTCCAAACTCTGGGTATTCTAACTATGGAGACATAAATCTAAGCCAGAGAGTGACAAAGACAATGATTACCAAAGGAGGAATGGAAGATGATTTCTGTATCATCAACTTCTATGCTTCCACTGGGAGCATTACATAATTTTCTTAAAATTAGAAAAAAAAAAAAATGAAACTTCCTCTGTGCCTCATCTGATGTTCATAAAGTATCTAATAAGTTTAGTAGCCTTTCATGACAAAAGTACTCATCAATGTAGAAATACGAGGAAGTGACTGCAATATAATAAAGGTCATATATTGAAAGTCTACCTCTAACATCCTAGTAATCAGTGAAAAGCTGAAAACTTCTACGATCAAGGAAAAAAGGCAAGGATGTCTGATATCTACAATTCTGTTCACCATAATATTAGAACTCCTAGCCAGGGCTTTAGGTTAGAAATGGAAACAAAAGGCTTCCATTTGGAAAGAAAGAAGTAAAATTATGTCTGTTCACAGGGGCATGGTTTTATGTGCAGAAATATCTTTAAATCCACAAACACAAAAATACTGCACAGAAAGTTGCACAGTACAAAATCAACATTCAAATATCTTTCCATGCATGAAGAATGACCATTCCACAAAGGAAAATAAGAAAACAATCCTATTTATTTTTTATTTCTTTAAAGCTATACTGAACAGCTAAATTAAAAAACAATATATTTATTTTTATTTATTTGTTTGTGCCAGGTCTTTGTTGCGGCATGTGGGATCTAGTTCCCTGACTAGGGACTGAACCCAAGTTCTCTGCACTGGGAGTGTGGAGTCTGAGCCACTGGACAAATAATCTTATTTATAATAGCATTGAAAAGAATGAAGTAATTAGGAGTAAACTTAAGGAGATGAGAGACTTATATGTTGAAAACTACAAAATACTGCTGAAAGGAATCTGATGTAAATAAATAGATAGATGTCTCATGTTTATGGATTTAGAGGCTTAATATTATTAAGCTGTTCATACTACCCAAAGCAATTTAAAGATTCAATGCAATTCCTATTAAAATCCCAATGGAATTTTTTTCAGATATAGAAAACCCATCCAACAGTTAACACGGAATCTCGGAACACCCCAAATAGGCAAAGCAATCTTAGAAAGAACAGCAAAGCTGGAAGCCTCTTATTTCCGAACATACTACAAAGGTACAGGAACCAAAAGAGTGTAGATTTAGCAAAAAATGTATGCTTAGTCGCTCAAACTTCTTGACTTTTTGTGACCTTTTGGACTGTAGCCCACCAGGCTCCTCTGTCCAAGGGATATCTCAGGCAAGAATACTGGACAGTGTTGCAATTTCCTTCTCCAGGGGGTCGTCTTAAACCATGGATTGAACCCGCATCTCCGGTGTCCCCTGCACCGAAGGCAGATTCTGCACCTGCTGAGCCACTGAGGAAGCTGGCTGGCATAAAGACAGATATGTCAATCAATGGAACAGTATAGACAGCCAGAAATAAACTCTTGGATACATGGTCTAATGATCTTCATCTAGGGTGTCAGAATAATGGGGAAAGTTTAATCCCTGTAATGAATGGTGCTGGGGAAACAAAATAACCATATGCAAAATAATGAACATCTTACATCTTGAAGAAAAATCAATTCAGAATGGATTAAAGACCTAAATGCAAGACTTGATAAGACTCTTAGAAGAAAATAAGGTTGAAGCTTCACGACACTGAAATAGCAATGATTTCTTAGATATGGTGCCAAGTGCACAAGTATTAGTAACAAAGTAAAAATAAACAAATGAGATTAATCTTAAAACCTCTGTGCAGCAAAGGACACTGAACAGAGTTGAAAAGGCCACCTACAGGATGGTAGAAAATATTTGTAAAATATGCATCTGAGAAGGGGTTACTAAGCATACACCATTATGAAGGCTACCTATAAGCCAGGAAGAGACCCTGATTGACCATGATGGCACCTTGATATCAAATTTCCACACTCCAGCATTGTAAGAAAACAAATTTCTGTGGTTTAAGGAATGCAGTCTGCTTTGTTATGGCAGTCTGAGCTGACTAACAGTGAGAGAAGGAATTGAATAGACATTTCTCCAGAGAAAATACACAAATGACCAACAAACATATGAAAAGATGCTCAATATTACTAATCAATAGGGAAATACAAATTGAAACCTTCTGTGATGGGCAATATGTATAAGAAGACAATAGCAAGCTTGTTAAGGATATGGAGAAATTGGAACACTTATACACTATTGTTGGCAATGTAAAATGTTGCAAGCTTTCTAGAAAACAGTATGGAGTTTCCACAGAAAGTTAGAACTGCTGTATGATCTAGCAATCCCACTCAAAAGTGTATTTCCATAAAAAATTGAAAGCAAGTTATTGAATAAATAGTGGGCACATGTATGGTCATTGCCGCATTATTCCCAATGGGCAAGATGTGTAAGCAACCTAAATGTTCATTGGTGGATCAAAGATAAAGATTATATATAAGATATATATTGTAGCTCTTATATCCACATGCACACAACAGAATGCTTTGAAGGCTTAAAAAAGAATTCTGTCATATGCTACATCATGGATGGGCCTTGATGATATTTTACTAAGTGAAATGAACCAATCAAAAAAGAGAAATATTGCCCGATTCCACTTCTATGAGGCATCTAAATTAATCAAATCCATGGAAACAGAAAATAAAAACGTGGTTGCCAAGGACTGTGAGGAGGAAGGATTGGAGAATTGTTACTCAGTGGGTTAGGGCTTCAGTCACGCAAGAGTAACATTTCTACAGATTTGTGGTACATCAATGTGTATATATATCCCCGGTGGCTCACCGGTAAAAAATCCACCTGCAATGCAGGAGATGCAACAGATCCAGGCCCAGTTCCTGGGTTGGGAAGATCACCTGGAGCAGGAGATGGCAACCCACTCCAGGATTCTTGCCTAGAGAATCCCATGGACAGAGGAGCCTGGTGGGCTACAGTCTATGGGTAGGCAGAGTCAGACATGACTGAGCGATTAGCACTATGGCCACTAACACTAACGTGCACATAGTTAGCAACAGTGTGCCATACACTCAGAAATTGTTAAAAAGGTAAATAAAGACGTGCAGGCGTATGGTGAACCGAGGCGTATGTATTCCCTATGAAGAACCTCTCCTTATGTCAGAGCCTTTCCAGAGAACCTAATGTTTGCTTTTTATGTCCCTTTCACTAGTTTTAATAACCTCAGGGAACAGAGGGACTCCCCTGGTGCACAGTGGATGAGAATCTGCCTGCCAATGCAGAGGACACAGGTTTGATGGCTGGTCCAGGAAGATTCCACTTTCTGTGGGGCAGCTAAGCCTGTGTGTCACAAGCTACAGAGCCTGCACGTGATCTGCAAAAAGAAGACACTCACCGCAACCAGAGAAAGCCCATGGACAGCAGCAAAGACCCAGTGCAGCCAAGACTAAATAAATAATTTTTAAAAATCTGGGAGAACAGAAATCCATAGATGGAGAATCATAGAACTATCTAAATTGTTTCCTCCAGTCTAGGCAGATTAACTCTTCTAAACTCTTTGAGCAGCAGAAGAGGAAGTGAGCTGCTCACCTCTATTTTATAATAAGTGTACTTCATTTTATTTACCTGATGCCATCTCTGGTCAGTGAAATGTGGGAAAGATCATGGAGAATAAATAGTTCTCTCAAACCCTTTCCCAGAATCAAAATATAGAATTACTTTAACCTTAGGGTAAGAAGATCACAGGTTTTGTTTTATATACATACATAAATAATATATCTTGACATAATATGTTAATCATTTCTTCTTCGAAGAGATTTAATCCAATAACCAATGAGATTAGTATTAAATCTGTATGGTGAATTTATTTCTAAGGTTTCTTTAACTGCCTTTCACTAAGAATGTTTAGCAAAAATAATTCTTTGTAAAAAGAATGATAAATTTTAACCATAAAACTTTTGAGAATTACACTGGAAAACCTGTACATTCATCTTCATTCAGGCTAATGTCAATATTCAGCCACAACCACTTCGGAATGCTGAAAATTATGTTTTCCCTACTACTGGCTGAGATGTAGTTGAGACCTAAGCCCAGGCTGGTTTCACGAAGACACCTCCAAATCCTCCTGGCCTCTCACCTTGCTGCCTTGGTGTCCATTCTTCATCAGAATCCTCAGTGTCATCTACCTGGGGCTTGATGACCTGCCTGCGGTGATGCATGAAATCCGGTCGAGTGGCTCTGAAACCTGGAAAGAAGCAAAACATTTGTTCTAAGAAGGAGAAACAAAGCATAGAAGCAATGGGAAGTGTCACAAAGTCAGGGAATCAGTGGGATGGACTGGGGGAATCTAGAACAAGGCAAGAGGTGAGCTCTGCACTGCAGGGTCAACCTCCCTTTGGTGCAGAACTGGTAAACGTTTCCTCCAGGTTAGTCTCCACACAAAAGGGAACTGTGAGCAGATGAAGCTACCTAAGAGCTGGCCAAGTGAACACTGAGGGTGAAGACCTGTTTCATGTTTCCCAGGCTCACAGGCACCCAGCACTTCCTGTTACCTATAGCAATCAGCGCTTCGTAGTTTCTTTTCATATTCCTATATCGGATTTTTTCCCATTCTCCCATCTCCTCCCATTGTTCCTTGGAGAAGTATACGGAGATGTCTTTGAAAGCATCTTTGGCCTAAGGAAAATAATAGATTTCATCAGTGATTTACTAATCTAAGTCAGACCTTAGAGCTGGGCCTTCTCCTCCACCTTTTGTGCAGGGAGTAGCCTGTAGCTGCAGGATGGTCTCTGTGAGACAGGGATGAAGACATTGCTTCCCGACTGTGTCCTGCTTACCTGAACAAACGCTGAGCATTTTCCTAACTCTCCCTGGACACAGAGCAGTTGACGAAGCTACTGTCCTGTTTTGCCCCACTCCACCCCACCATCTCAGACAGGACCAGGCATTCCCATCCTGTGTACGGTCACAGGGAAGTTCACTCAGCTGGCCAGGCAAGCAGTCTGTGGTGCTTCAGGGACCAGCGCCATGTCCTTCCTGTAGAGCTGGCTTAGAGCCCAGCTTTGCTGCCTCCACCTCTCACCTTGGGCTTCCACTCTGTTCTCCCGGCATCTCCCTCAGTGCTCTCCTCTGGAGACCTGTTCGGCCTCATGGCCATTGGAGTGCTCAAGGCCAAGGTGCCTGTGGAAGAAGAAGGTGCTGAGATAGCCCAGACCAGTGTCCAGAGCCTGGTCTGTCTTCCTTGGGTGGAGTGTCCAGGGCAGGAAGGTGAGGGGAAAGTCAGGGTGAGGGTATTGGTGCGATGGATGGATCCTGACTAGATATGACAGATCAGCCTAATGTGAACTAGATTTGGTTTCTTTGGTTCCCCTACAATTCAGCCCCTCTGAGGGAAGGCACTGGGAGGGATGTGTCTGTGAGTGACGGACGGATTCTTGAGGAGACCCGGAAACCCCTAACTGCTGGACTGGGGTCAGGCTGAAATCAGGGCTCTGTTCCAGTGCAGCAGAGGGAATGTTTCTCCAAGAAGGGTTTTGACGATCTCCTCCTGAACACTCAGAAAAATCTGGGCATAACGTAAGTTCTACGTCTAAGGGAGAAGTCGCTCGGCTTGAGGAGATCTGGGTCCCACAGGCTGAAGTAACTGGGGTCCTCAGACCGACGGGACTGGGGATCTTTTGGCTGATGTAGAATGCTCAGGGTGAGAAAGCTTGGAAACTGTGAGGCTGAGGAAATCGGTGGTTTCTTATTAAGGGACTTTAGGTCTCGGACAGGCAGGACACTTAGCGTCTTGAGGAGGAAGAGTTTTAAGAGCTCGCAGGCGGAGGGATTCAGGGTCTCCGAGGTTGAGGAAATTTGGTCTCTCTGTGGGTGCTATTTTTAGGGTGCCTCAGGCTGAGGGGAACTGGGGTTAATCTAGGTATTTGAGAGTCGCAGCACTAAGGGGTTTGGTGTTTCTGTGGGTGAAGGGACTTGTAATCCCTGAAGCTGACGAGAGGCAAGTCCCCTTCCGATCGAGACTCAGGTTACTCAAAGTTGACAGGATTTCGGACCTCCCACCCTGGAATTTGAAGCCAACAGGCTAAGGGTTTATGAGGGCTGCGCAGGGCGCATTCCCGTCAGCCTCCCCGCTGTCCTGCCGCGCTGCCCACCCTGTTCTCGAGAGAGCTAGAGGTTCAGCGACGTCCAGTCCTTCAGCACTGAGGTGAAGTGAAGGGCCAGCAGCCTGCCTGTACCCTGTCAGGCACAAGCGACCAATCGGCGTTGTGACTGAGGCAGTCTGGCCAATAGGCGGCCGGAGGGTGGGGAGCGTGATGGAGGCCCCGCCCCTCCACTCGGGGATTGGCTGCTCTGTCGGCGTGTCTGTCAAGCCTCCTGCGCGCATGCGCATTGTGGCTGGTTTCTTTGTTTTCATGCATGGCCGCTTAGGCCTGGATCATCAAGTCGGCGGGTTGTCCTCAGGCTGAATGTTTCTTTCCAGTGCCCTCAACTGGTATATCGGCTCCACCAGACTGTAACCGTGCTCCCGGAGTGTATCCTAGGCCCCCCTGTGCCCTACCTCGTCAAATCCAGTTTTGGCAAGATCTCTTATGTGGTGAGTACTGCATTATTCAAGGGAAACGGTGTAATTAGCTACATTCTGATGAGACACAAGATAAACGCCATATGATCAAAGATTTAAACACAACGCGTGGAATAAGGATGTTAGAAAAAACTTGGAGAATTTTTAACCTGAAAGTGGAAGTGGCACTGATGAGCCATCTGTATATGTAATGTAGGTATGAAAAGCCTTCAGAAGTGAGGTATAAGTAAAATCTCAAAGCCCTGCAAGTGTTTTCTGTAAGCCGAGGCATAGATCTGGAGGACTGTGGATCCACTGAGCTGAGTTTGCCTGACACCTAGTGGCTTCACAAGATAAAATAGAGACACTGTTTCTGGCCCTTAGGTAGCTTTGCTCACAGAAAAATAATGTGATTCCCATGTATTGGAAGCAAAGCGACTGACTGTAAAATTTGTATGAAGTGGTGGTTGGGAGTCTGGATGGAGAAATGTTACCAGAAAAGTGAGTTTACCTCTTGGTGGGTGTAGATCCTGAAGGTGCAACACAGCCAAAGCTCATGGGAAGGAAAAGTGTATTACTTGCAGAACCATGGAGAACAACATGGAGCTTTCCAGAGCAGGGTCTTTGTAAACCACAAAGTTGGGTAAGCTTTAATCTATGAGTACAGGCATGTTCCGGCTTCTGTGGTGACTCAGATGGTAAACAATCTGTGCATAGCAGAAGACCCGGGTTCAACCCCTAAATGAGGAAGATCCCAAGAGGAGGGCGGGGCAGTCCACTCCAGTATTCTTGCCTGGAGAATCCCATGGACAGAGGAGGCTGGTGGTCCATGGTGTTGCAAAGAGTCAGACATGAGTGAGTGACTAACACTTTAACTTTACAGGCATGTTCATTAAGGGTCTTGGGCTGTGGAAGACTCTAAGCTTCAGTTGATTGAAGTCTTGAGAGTCAGAACCAGTCACCATCAGCATCCCTTACATTCCAGCTTGTCTGGTATACATATAGATATCTATTCTTGATATAGATATAGGTATCTATGCTTCTTCATATTCTTTCCCCTTATCGGTTCAATTCAGTCACTCAGTCGTGTCTGACTCTGCAGCCCTATAGACTGTAGCACGCCAGGCCTCCCTGTCTATCAGTAACTCCCGGAGTTTACCCAAACTCGTGTCCATTGAGTTGGTGATGCCATCCAACCATCTCATCCTCTGTCGTCCCCTGCTCCTCCTGCCCTCAATCTTTCTCAGCATCAGGGTCCTTTGAAATGAGTTAGCTCTTCACATGAGGTGGCCAAAGCTTTGGAATTTCAGCTTCAACATCAGTCTTTTCAATGAACACTCAGGTCTGATCTCATTTAGAATGGACTGGTTGGATCCCCTTGCAGTCCAAGGGACTCTCGAGTCTTCTCCAACACCACAGTTCAAAAGCATCCATTCTTCAACACTCAGCTTTCTTGACAGTCCAACTCTCCCATCCATACATGACCACTGGAAAAACCATAGCCTTGACTAGACAGACCTTTGTCAGCAAAGTAACATCTCTGCTTTTTAATATACTGTCTAGGTTGGTAATAACTTTTCTTCCAAGGAGTAAGTGTCTTTTAATTTCATGGCTGCAGTCACCATCTGCAGTGATTTTGGAGCCCCCCAAAATAACGTTAGCCACTGTTTCCCCATCTATTTGCCATGAAGTGATGGGATCAGATGCCATGATCTTAGTTTTCTGAATGTTGAGCCTTAAGCCAACATTTACACTCTCGTCTTTCACTTTCATCAGGAGGCTCTTTAGTTCTTCTTCACTTTCTTCCATAAGGGTTGTGCCATCTGCATTGCTGATATTTCTCCCAGCAATCTTGAATCTAGATTGTGCTTCATCCTGCCCGGTATTCCTCATGATGTACTCTGCATAGAAGTTAAATAAGCAGGGTGACAATATAGAGCCTTGATATGCTCCTTTCCTGATTTGGAACCAGTCTGTTGTTCCATGTCTGGTTCTGACTGTTGCTTCTTGACCTGCATACAGATTTCTCAAGAGGCAGGTCAGGTAGTCTGGTATTCCCATCGTTTGGGAATTTTCCACAGTTTATTGTGACCCACACAGTCAAAGGCTTTGGCATAGTCAATAAAGCAGAAATAGATATTTTTTTCTGGAACTCTCTTGCTTTTTCAACGATTCAGTGGATGTTGGCAATTTGATCTCTGGTTTCTCTGCCTTTTCTAAAGCCAGCTTGAAGATCTGGAAGTTCACAATTCACGTATTGTTCAATCCTGGCTTGGAGAATTTTGAGCATTATTTTGCTAGTGTATGAGATGAGTGCAATTGTGCAGTAGTTGGAGCATTCTTTGGCGTTGCCTTTCTTTGGGATTGGAATGACAACTGTCCTTTTCCAGTCCTGTGGCCACTGCTGAGTTTTCCAAATTTGCTGGCATATTGAGTGCAACACTTTCAGAGCATCATCTTTTAGGATCTGAAATAGATCAACTGGAATTCCATCAGCACTACTAGCTTTGTTTGTAGTAATGTCTCCTAAGGCCCACTTGACTTCACATTCCAGGATGTCTGGCTCTAGAGGAGTGATCACACCATCGTGATTATCTGGTTCATGAAGATCTTTTTTGTACAGTTCTTCTGTGTTTTCTTGCCACCCCTTCTTAATATCTTCTGCTTCTGTTAGGTCCATACCATTTCTGTCCTTTACTGAGCCCGTCTTTGAGTGAAATGTTCTCATAAGCATAAGTTTTTTTTTTTTTTCCCATTTATTTTTATTAGTTGGAGGCTAATTACTTTACAATATTGTAGTGGGTTTCTCCAAAGAAGAAATACAGATGGCTAACAAACACATGAAAAGATGCTCAACATCACTCATTATCAGAGAAATGCAAATCTTAAGCATAAGTTTTAAGGTTGCTATTGCAGGAAGTGGCCACAAGGCGTCAGGACTTTTTCCTTCCCAGTTGTGATTGCCTTGAAAGTGAAAACTTTCAAGTTTTAACCCAGGAGTGTAATTCAATATGGAATGTACCTGAAGAAACACCCAAAACCTTGTGTGTTCTTTCTGAGCATTCTTATTTATTTATTTTAAATTTTTTAAAATTTACTGGCAGGTCCATGTGGCATGTGGGATTTTTAGTTCCGTGACCAAGTGTCGAACCCTCACCCACTGGATTTGAAGCACAGAATCTTAACCACTGGACTGCAGGGAAGTCCCCCTAAGCATTATTTTTTTTAAAGTAACCTTTATTTCATATTGTAGTAACATTGATATACCATGTGTTGTTGGTGGCAGGTGAACCGAGTGTATTTTCTATTTTGTTTTTGTTCAGTTGCCAAGTCAGGTCTTTTTGTAGGAGCGCTCCCTTTGCTACAGGCCCTGTTATACTGGTAAGACATCTATTTGTACATGCATAAGTGTACATAAAAGTAAATATCCAGATAGAGATATAAATGTCTAGGTATGTAGATATACAAATGTCTATATGCATAGAAATACACATTGTAGGTACATAGATGTATAAATACTTAGGTTCATAGAGACATAAATATCTATATACATAGACATATAAATGTATATGTACATATAGACATAACTATCTATGTATATACAGATATAAATATCTATTATAGATACATATAGACATCGATATCTATATACATAGACATGTAAATATCTGTATACACGGAGGATGTTTACACAGTGGACAATGAAGGAGACCACCTTATAGACAAAATAAGTGATACAGATAGTGGCATTTATAAGAGCATACTAGGAGAGAGAAACAAACAATTTCAAACAAAGAGAACACAGCTAAGCAAGATGCATGTGACTAGTTTTAATCTGAGGGCACTAAACCAACAAGTCCACAGGGGGTCAGTAGATGATGGCAAAGTCTTTAAGGGTGAGATAGTGAAAACAAGTTAAATGTTTCACCTTTGTTTACAAAGCATACCTTATAAATTTTTGGATTCATACTTGTTACCTCCTTAAGTATGTATCACTTATATACCCTCATATGCCCACATCCATACTGTTTCAACTCAAATCAAGCATAACTCCAACTTGTTGCAACTCTAGTAAGTCAATTGTTGGAGTTTCATGAAAAAGACACATTGTGATTCTTTTGTATAGACCAGTAATGGTTAGGATTTCTGTCTAATTTTTTTTTTTTTTTTTTTTTTGGGGTCTTTAAAGATCGTGTAAAATTTCAACACTTCTCCCTGCTTCAGCTTGTTCTGATTCAATTGACATTGGAAAAGTTATGGAAGGAGTGTTTAATATAATCTGAACTCACCAGGTATCTATTGTTTGGTGTACATAAAGATCTGAGAAATAGGCTTCGATGGATGTAAAAATAAATATTGTGGATATAGAACATAATTAGAAATTGCGAGAGTCATTTGACCAGAGAGCAATCACAATGGATCCACTTCATCTCCCAAACCCATGAGGACAAGTTTATCTTGGTAATAATATCAGCAACTGAAGAGTTAAAATGTTTAAAAGTTGTTACTGAAGGATAAGACACCAGGATTCTTGGCCTCCGGAGGAGACGAATTCAATCCAGGGCCAGAGACGAGGCTGGATCGCTCAGAGCTTTTGTGTAATAAAGTTTTATTAAAGTATAAAGGAGATAGAGAAAGTTTCTGACATAGGCATCAGAAGGGGGCAAAAGAGTACCCCACCTCCTTCTCTTTAGCTGTATGTTATATAGTCACTCACACTCTGTTAATGAAAAGAAAGGAGTGTCATAAAATTTAGAATGGCACCAGATAATTCATCCCTGGCCATAAAACGATTGACTTGAATCTTGTAGAAGGGCAGAATACCAACAAATAGTTTCATTTACATAGATTAGGGGAAGAATACCTGAGTAAGTAGGTTGGGCCATTTGGTGGAACCAACTTGAAGATAGAGTCTGGGCTTCATTAACATAGCTTAAGACAATATTTCCATAAGAAAAAGCAATGTATTGGTTAACTCAAGGTTTGAGAGTAGTTAGCTTCAGGTGAAATCACCTGTCATGGCAACACAGCATTTTAAGAGAAACCTCCTTTTAAATTTGTATAGAGAAGAAAAATATCGCTGGTTTTTTTCCTCCTGCTGCTTAAGAGAGATAAAAATGTCTGGCACTTGCAGCCTCTTTCCTCCATTTGGAGACCCCTGGCTTTCCTGCCTGTTACCCTCTCAGTGTTATCACTGTGAAAAATGATTATGAAAAGAAATCTATGGAATGTTTTCATAGATAGGATGCAACTTTCCAAGAGGCTTTAAATTTCAGGTGAATGTTTTATTATTTGAAATCTTGAGTGGATTACAGACTCTGTAAGTTTCACAGAGTGTTCCAAGTTCCATTCTGTTCCATCCCGGAATGAATCCATTACCTTTTGGTTCATGCACTTGTGACGGACTTAATCAGCTTAGAGACAATCTGTGTTGGAGACTGGTCTAAACCACTGTGTGCGTACCAGCTGCAGGTCTGTCAAGAAACATTTATTCTCATGTTGTTGTAGTTGCTGTTCAGTTGCTAAGTTGTGTCTGACTCTTTGTGACCCCATGGACTGCAGCACGCCAGGAATCCCTGCCCATCACCAACTCCCGAAGCTTGCTCAAATTCATGACAGTTGAGTCAGTGATGCCATCCAACCATCTCTTCCTCTGTCATCCCCTTCTCCATTTGCCTTCAACCTTTCCCAGCATCAGGGTCTTTTCCAGTGGGTCGGCTCTTCACATGAGGGGGCCATGGGATGGGAGCTTTGGTTTCAGCGTCAGTCCTTCCTATGAATGTTCAGGACTGATTTCCTTTAGGATTGACTGGTTTGATCTCCTCGCAGACCCAGGGACTCTCAAGAGTCTTCTCTAGCACCACAGTCCGAAAGCATTAGTTCTTCAGTGCTCTGCCTTCTTTGTGGTCCTACCCTCACATCCGTACATGACTACTGCAAAAACCAATAGCGTTTACTCTCACATATGGGATATCAAATTTGTTTTTACATATTGCCTGCTATGTTGAGGCTCTTGGTTCATACTTCATGTACCCATGTAGTGTTGTATTTCAATCCAGTTTGAAACAGAGCTTTGTTTGAAGAACGTTTTGCCCACCAGCAGCATTCTATTCTCACCAGCACCTCTTACCTTGGTGTGACATCTCAAAACTCAGAAATTCTTACATGTTATATCAATATCAATTTCATTTTAGCAGAGTTTAAACAGAGAAGTGACAAAATCAGCGTGCCTATTTTATCAGGTTTCTCCATGCAGAAAATTGAAGCTTGATGTTGTTCAGTTGCTCAGTCGTGTCCAACTCTTTGCAACCCCATAGACTGCAGCATGCTGGGCTTCCCTGTCCTTCACCATCTACCAGAGTTTGCTCAAAGTCCTGTTCATTATGTTGGTGATGCTATCCAACCATCTCATCCTCTGTCATCCCCTTCTCTTCCTGCCCTCAGTCTTTGAAATTGAAATTGTTAGAAGGCAGAGTTCATACAGCTTATGGGCTCCTTGACTCAATTTTTTTTTTTTACAAGAATTTTCTTATGTATTTTTTCAAGTGTGACCTTTCATTCATATTATAGCAAATAACAGAATTGAAAGAAATCAATTTGAAACAACAGATTGTTTCTACCCTGACAATCTGAATGCAAAGGAACCCTTGGGAACTGCACAGATCTGGGGGCAAAGCTTTTAAGAATATTTTAGGTTGGCAAATACTAACTAGTATGCTTTCCATTTCAACAATTCTTATTCTGACCAAGAATATCTTTTTCTAGAAGACCTTTAGTGTGGCTGTCTCCTGCTAGAAGCATGGGAGAAGGAATCAGGGAACTTTCTGTCTGTCTTTACAAGATACTGGACTCAACTCTAAGAAATCCCTGGATCTTCCCTGGATCCTGACCACCACATGGCCAAAGATACTGGTAACAGTTTTGTTTTGCCTGTTAAAGTGTTTAATGGCAAAGATTCGTTCGGTTTCCTGATGTGGGTGACATGTGGGACCCACTGGTGATTTTTTCTTTAAGAAACTTACTTGCTAGTTCCCACCTGAGGGTGAGGCCCCTGTCCAGGGATGAGAGACCCTGCTTGTGTATGACCTGTGCCTCCAGGGAGAGCAACTTTATGCTAGTTTAAACCTGACCAAGTTCTGTCTGCATGGTAGATTTAGACCTCTCTGTCTTGTCTAGGACTTTCTGTGGTTGCTTAGATGGTAAACAATCTGCATGCAGTGCAGGAGAACTGGGTTCATTTCTGGATTGGGAAGATCCCACGGAGAAGGGAATAGTAACCTAGTCGAGTATTCTTGCCTGCAGAATCCCATGGACAGAGGAGGCTGGAGGGCTACAGTCCATGTGGTCACAAACAGTCAGACATGTCTGAAGGATGAATACTTTGACTTTTCAATCCTGTCTGCACTGATTATTTTTAGACAAGACTGCTTGCTTTCTGCAATGAGAATATTGACACCTGACCATGTTCTGTGTGCACGAGGATGTGGAGACCTGGGTGCGGACTGGGCCTGGCCTCCGTCCTGGCAAACTCTGTGCCTGTGTCTGAATGTCAGTGCTCAGAGGTCTGGGGCCTGGAACTGAGGTGGGCTTCTCTGGGTAATGTGCCCTGCTCTGAGTGGGGTTCCATGGCCCTCCCAGGGTCAGTGCTGCAGTAGGGCTCTTAGTCTTTCCTCCTACCAGGCTCACCTGCCCTGAGGCTCATGGAGACTCCTCAGGTGGGCTCCCTGGTAATTATTCCAGTTTTTCAGTGCATTCAGTTTGAGTAGGGAGGCAGGTTCACCTGGCTCATTGATTCCAGGGTACAAGGATCAGGCAAAAAACCAACGGGCAGCAGGTGAGTTTGCCATGTGATCTCCTTCCCGTCGGCCGTCCCTGCTCAGCAGACACCAGACCTGCCCCTGTCTTCTAGCCCTGCACCTGGTGTCTTTTCTCAACACCTCAGTGGGAAAACAAAGAACGGAGCCCGCTGGAACCAAGGCAGTGTGTTCCACATTATCGTGACAGGTGTAAAAACAGTTAGTATCAGACAGAACCAAAGGGCAGGAGAGGAGGACTTCTCTGGGACGAGAGAAGGTTCCAGGAACCCACTCGTTTCCACCTTTGGGGCCCAGCCATCAGGGACCTGGTGTCCTAACCAAGAATCATGCAGCCCCAGATGCAGGTTTGGGGACCGTGTGGGTCTCACCCTGTCCACATGGGTCCGGATCTTGTGCCCAGAGACCCCGTGTCTGCTCTTCACCTCTGTGTGTCTTGCCCCTTGGAGATCCCCAACATCTGAATTGAGGGTGTTGCCCTGATTAACCTGTTGTCGTTTCTCTTCTCTTCATCTTGTGACATACACATGAGGTCAGGCACCTTTGAATGGGTTGCTGCTCTGTGTTCTGGTGGGTGAAAACCTTTGGCGGTGTCATATTAATATCATAGTGTATCACAGACCTAATCTGTAGGGTCACCACTATCTGGGGTCCCCTAGATGGATATTCTGTAATTTAATTTTTATTTTCTATTGGAGTCAGGTTGATTTCCATTGTTTTATTAGTTTTAGCTGTACAGGAACTTAATTTGATTTTACACAGATGTGAATCTATTGTTTTTCCATTTTTTTCCTCATATAGATTATTACAGTCTCTGTAGTAGAGTTCCCTGTTCTTTTCACTAGGTCCTATTTGCTTATCAGTTTGTTAGATCTTAGTGTGTATATAAATCCTAAACTCTTTATCCATTCTTTCCTTCTTTTGATACTCATAATTTGATTTTCACAGGCTGTGAAGTCCGTTTTGTACATTAGGTCATTGGTATGAATTTATAGATTGTGCCCGTAAGTGATATCTCATGATATTTGTCTTTCTGTCTCTGAGTTCCCTGACCTGGTGTGATGATTTCTTAGCACACCCATGCTGCTCACAGCATCCCTGTTTCACTCTGTTTGATGGCTGAGTGGTGTTCCAGTTGTAGATCTACTGCCTTGTCTTCATTTTTCTTCCACTGGGCCTTTTGGTGGATTCCATGTCTTGCCTATTGAAAGAGTGCTGCCCTGAAAATCAAGCTGCATGTATCATTTTGAATGGTGATTTTCTGTGGACCGTGCTTCCCTTTATAGCCCAGTTGGTATAGCATCTGCCTGCAATGCAGGAGACCCCAGTTCGACTCCTGGGACAGGAAGATCCGCTGGAGAAGGGATGGGCTACCCACTCCAGTATTCTTGGGCTTCCTTTGTGGCTCAGCTGGTAAAGAATCTGCCTGCAATGCGGGAGGCCTGGGCTTGATACTTGGGTTGGGAAGATCCCCTGGAGAAGGGAAAGTTTACCCACTCCAGTGTTCTGCCCTAGAGAATTCCATGGACCGTGTAGTCCATAGTGTTCCAAAGTTTTGAACACGAATGAGTGACTTTCACTTCACATTCTCTGGACCTAGGCCCATGAGTGGGATTGCAGGGTCATATGATACCTCTATGTCTTGTATTTCTTGGAAGCTCCATGCTGTTTTCCATAGTGCCTTCACCATTTACATTCCCATAAAGATTGTAGGAGGATTTCATTTTCTGTATATTCTTTGTAGATGCTTTATTTTATTTATTTATTTAATCTTTATTCTTTGTAGATCATTTTTATGATGGCCACTGTGACCAGCGTGAGGTGACATCTTATTGTAGTTTTGATTGGCATTGATTTAATAATTATTGATGTGGACTGTCTATCCATGTACTTTTATTATTTTATACTTTGTGAGTACAATTTATCTCCTGAAACTGGCCTCTTGCAACTTGGGCCTTTTTGGAATTCTTTTCTGATGAAATACCCCAGAACATTTCTTCAGGGCAGATGTCATTTAAAGCCCTGTCAATTTGTGACTATTTAGAGCTCTTCACCACCTGCTTTATGGCTTCACTGCTCACTCGGTGGTAAAAGAATCCACCTGCAATGCAGGAGATTTTCAGGAGACCTGGGCTCGATCCCTGGGTTGGGAAGATTCCCTGAAGAAGGAAATGGCAAACCACTCCAGTATTCTTGCCTGTAGAATCCCATTGACATCCTTTGTCCTGCCAGGGTACAGTCAATGGGGTTGCAAAGAGTCGGACACGAGTGAGCAACTAAACAACAAAAACTGCACCAGGTTTGACATGTAAATATTGATCTGTACCAGCTAATTACTCCCCCCACCCCCTGACACCTTTCCATTTTGGTAAGCGTAAGTTTCTGAGTCTGTGAATCTGTTTGCATTTTGTAATGACGCTCATTTGTATCCATGTTTAGATTCCACAGAAGTGATACTCTCTATTATCTTTCATTTTGTCAGTTATTTCACGTAGTTTGATCACCTCTAGTTTCTTCCCTGTAACTGGAAATGGCATTATTTCATCCTTCTTTATGTCTGAGCAATATTGCATTGTGTATATGTACCTCATTTTCTGTATCCATTCGTCTGTCTTTGTACACTTAAGTTGCTCCCCTGTCTTGGCTGTTGTACCGAGTGCTGCCATGAACTTTGGAGTGCAGATATCTTTTAAAATTTTGCTTTTTTTCTGGATCTGCTTCTAGGTACTGCATTTCTGGGTCACTGTGTACTTCTGTGCTTAGTTTTTAAAAGAACCTCCATAATGTTCTACCTAATGGGTGTACCAATTTACATTCCCACCAACAGTGTAGGAGGCTTTCTTTCTTTTCACACCCTCTGCAGAATCTATTGTTGTAGGTTTTTGATGTGGCCATTCTGACCAATGTGAGGTGATATCTCATGGTATATTTGATTTGCCTTTCTCAAAGAACTAGTGATGCTGAGCATCTTTTCATGTGCTTTTATCACCGTCTCTATGACATCTTTAGAGAAATATGCATTTAGACTTTTGGCTGACTTTTTTTGGTGATTTTTTTTTTTTTTTTATTGAGCTGTACTAATAAATTTTATGTGTGAAAGAGAAAGTTCTTGTGAAATCAACCCTGAATATTCACAGGAAGGACTGAAGCTCCAATCTTTTGGCCACCTGATGCAAAATGTTGACTCATTGGAAAAGACCTTGATGCTGGGAAAGATTGAGGACAGGAAAAGACGTGGGCAGCAGAGGATGAGATGGTTGGATGGCTTTACCCACTCAACAGACATGAGTTTGAGCAAACTCCCAGAGATAGTCACGGACAGGGTGGCCTGGCGTTTTGCAGTCTATGGAGTCACAAAGAGTCAGACAAGACTTAGCAACTGAACATCTACAAAAACCTGAATCCTCCTGAATATTAACTGCCTAGCAATTCAGCTGGCATTTAATATTCAGTTGTACAGTATGAAAAGACAAAAAGATATGACACTGAAAGATGAATTCCCCTGGTTGGTAGGTGCCCAATATGCTACTGGAGAAGAGTGAAGAAATAAATCCAGAAGCAATGAAAAGGCTAAGTCAAAACGGAAACAGTTGTGGGTGTGTATGGTGGTATAAGTAAAGTCTGATGCTGTAAAGAGCAATATTGCATAGCAACGTGGAATGTTAGGTCTATGAATCCAGGTGAATTAGAAGTGGTCAAGAAGAAGATAGCAAGAGTGAACATTGACATTTGAGGAATAAGTGAACTAAGATGTGTGGGTTAGGGTTAGGGTTAGAATGTGGTCCACTGGAGAAGGGAACAGCAAACCACTTCAGTATTGTTGCCTTGAGAACCCCATAAACAGTGTGAAAAGGCAAAAAGATAAGACACTGAAAGATGAACTCCCCAGGTGGGTAGGTGCCCAATATGTTACTGGAGATCAGTGGAGAAATACCTCCAGAAATAATGAAGGGATGGAGCCAAAGCAAAAACAACACCCAGTTGTGGATGGGACTGGTGGTAGAAGCAAGGTTCGATGCTCTCAAGAGCAATATTGCATAGGAACCTGGAATGTTAAGTCCACGAATCAAGGCAAATTGGAAGTGGTCAAACAGAAGATGACAAGAGTGAACATCGGCATGCTAGGAATCAGCAAACTAAGGTGGACTGGAATGGGTGAATTTAACACAGATGAGCATTATATCTACTACTGTGGGCAGGAATCCCTTAGCAGAAGTGGAGTAGCCATCATAGTCAACAAAGGAGTCTGAGATGCAGTAATTGGATGCAATCTCAAAAACAACAGAATGATCCCTGTTAGTTTCCAAGGCAAACCATTCAATGTTACAGTAATCCAAGTCAATGGCCCAACCAGTAATGCTGAAGAAGCTGAAGTTGAACAGTTCTATGAAGACCTACAAGACCTTCTAGAACTAACACCCAAAAAAGGTGTCCTTTTCATAAAGGGGACTGGGATGCAGAAATATTAAGTCAAGAAACACCTGGAGTAACAGGCAAATTTGGCCTTGGAGTATAGAATGAAGCAGGGCAAAGGCTAATAGAGTTCTGCCAAGAAAATGCACTGGTCATAGCAAACACCTTCTTCCAACAACACAAGAGAAGACTCTACACATGGACATCAACATATGGACGACACTGAAATCAGGTTGATTACATTCTTTGCAGCCAAAGATGGAGAAGTTCTATACAGTCAGTAAAAGCAAGACCAGGAGCCAACTATGGCTCAGATCATGAACTCCTTATTGCCAAATTCAGAGTGAAATGGAAGAAAATAGGGAACACCACTAGGTCATTCAGGTATGACCTAAATCAAATCCCTTATGACTATACAGTGGAAGAGAGAAATAGATTTAAGGGACTAGATCTGATAGACAGAGTGCCTGATGAACTATGGATGGAGGTTCATGGCATTGTAGAGGAGATAGAAATCAAGACCATCCCCAAAAATACAGAAAAGAAAAAGAAATTAAAAAATCAAAATGGCTGTCTGAGGAGGCATTACAAATAGCTGTGAAAAGAGGGAAGTGAAAAGCAAAGGAGAAAAGGAAAGATATACCCATTTGAATGCAGAGTTCCAAGGAAGAGCAAGGAGCGATAAGAAAGCCTTCCTTCATGATCAGTGCAAAGATATGGAGGAAAACAATAGAATGGGAAAAACTAGAGATCTCTTCAAGAAAATCAGAGATACCAAGGGAGCAACTTTATGCAAAGATGTGCTCAATAAAGGACAGAAATGGTAGGGACCTATCAGAAGCAGAAGATATTAAGAAGAGGTGGCAAGAATACACAGAAGAACTGTATAGAAAAGATATTCATGACCCAGATAATCATGATACTGTGATCACTCACCTAGAGCCAGATATCCTGTAATGTGAAATCACGTGGGCTTTACGAAGCACCACTATGAACAAAGCTAGT
This sequence comes from Dama dama, assembly GCF_033118175.1. Classification (NCBI taxonomy): domain Eukaryota; kingdom Metazoa; phylum Chordata; class Mammalia; order Artiodactyla; family Cervidae; genus Dama; species Dama dama. The sequence goes on from NC_083681.1 coordinate 84,866,981, forward strand.
GAAGGTGATGGAATTCCAGTTGATCTATTTCAGATCCTAGAAGATGATGCTTTGAAAGTACTGTACTCCATATGCCAGCAAATTTGGAAAACTCAGCAGTGGCCACAGGACTGGAAAGGTCAGTTTTCATTGCAATCCCAAAGAAAGGCAATGCCAAAGAAAGCTCAAAGTACCCCATGATTGCACTCATCTCACACACTAGTAAAGTGGTTCTTAAAATTTTCCAAGCCAGGCTTGAGCAATATGTGAACTGTGAACTTCCAGATCTTCAAGCTGGATTTAGAAAAGGCAGAGGAACCACAGATCAAATTGACAACATCCACTGGATCATCAAAAAAGCAAGAGAGTTCCAGAAAAAGATCTATTTCTCTTTTATTGACTATGCCAAAGCCTTTGACTGTGTGGGTCACAATAAACTGTGGAAAATTCTGAAAGAGATGGGAGTACCAGGCCACCTGATCTGTCTCTTGAGAAACCTATATGTAGGTCAGGAAACAAGAGTTAGAACTGGACATAGAACAACAGACTGGTTCCAAATAGACAAAGGAGTACGTCAAGGCTGTATATTATCGCCCTGCTTATTTAACTTATATGCAGAGTACATCATAAGAGACTCAGGGCTGGAGGAAGCACAAGCTGGAATCAAGATTGCTGGGAGCAATATCAATAACCTCAGATATGCAGAGGACACCACCCTTATGGCAGAATGAGAAGAGGAACTAAAGAGGCTCTTGATGAAAGTGAAAGAGGAGAGTGAAAATATTGGCTTAAAGCTTAACATTCAGAAAACTAAGATCATGGCATCTGGTCCAATCACTTCATGTTAAATAGATGGAGAAACAGTGGTTGACTTTATTTTTCTTGGCTCCAAAACCACTGCAGATGGTGATTGTAGCCATGAAATTAAAAGACACTTGGTCCTAGGAAGAAAAGTTATGAGCAATCTAGACATCATATTAAAAAGCAGAGACATTGTTTTGTCAACAAAGGTCTGTCTAGTCAAGTGTATTCTTTTTCCAGTGGTCATGTATGGATGTGAGTATTGGATTTTTTTTTTTTTTTCATTTATTTTTATTAGTTGGAGGCTAATTACTTTACAATGTTGTAGTGGGTTTTGTCACACATTGACATGAATCAGCCATGGATTTACATGTATTCCCCATCCCGATCCCCGCTCCCACCTCCCTCTTTACCTGTTCCCTCTGGGTCTTCCCAGTGTACCAGGCCCGAGTACTTGTCTCATGCATCTAACCTGAGCTGGTGATCTGTTTCACTACAGATAATATACATATTTCGATGCTGTTCTCTTGAATCATCCTACCCTCGCCTTCTCCCACAGAGTCCAAAATTCTGTTCTGTACATCTGTGTCTCTTTTTCTGTTTTGCATATAGGGTTATCATTACCATCTTTCTAAATCCCATATATATCTGTTAGTATATTGTAATGTTCTTTATCTTTCTGGCTTACTTCACTCTGTATAATGGGCTCCAGTTTCATCCATCTCATTAGAACTGATTCAAATGAATTCTTTTTAATGGCTGAGTAATATTCGATGGTGTACATGTACTACAGCTTCCTTATCCATTCGTCTGCTGATGGGCATCTAGGTTGCTTCCATATCCTGGCTATTATAAACAGTGCTGTGATGAACATTGAGGTGCACGTGTCTCTTTCAGATCTGGTTTCCTTGGTGTGTATGCCCAGAAGTGGTATGCTGAGTCATATGGCAGTTCTATTTTCAGTTTTTTAAGAAATCTCCACACTGTTCTCCATAGTGGCTTTACTAGTTTGCGTTCCCACCAACAGTGTAAGAGGGTTCCCTTTTCTCCACACCCTCTCCAGCGTTTATTGCTTGTAGACTTTTGGATAGCAGCCATCCTGACTGGCGTGTAATGGTACCTCATTGTGGTTTTGATTTGCATTTCTCTGATAATGAGTGGTGTTGAACATCTTTTCATATGTTTGTTAGCCATCTGTATGTCTTCTTTGGAGAAATGTCTGTTTAGTTCTTTGGCCCATTTTTTGATTGGGTCATTTATTTTTCTGGAATTCAGCTGCTGGAGTTGCTTGTATATTTTTGAGATTAATCCTTTGTTGCTTCATTTGCTATTATTTTCTCCCAAGCTGAGGGCTGTCTTTTCACCTTGCTTATAATTTCCTTTGTTGTGCAAAAGCTTTTAAGTTTAATTAGGTCCCATTTGTTTATTTTTGCTTTTATTTCCTATATTCTGGGAGGTGGGTCATAGAGGATCCTGCTGTGATTTATGTCGGAGAGTGTTTTGCCTATGTTTTCCTCTAGGAGTTTTATAGTTTCTGGTCTTACATTTAGATCTTTAATCCATTTTGAGTTTCTTTTTGTGTATGGTGTCAGAAAGTGTTCTAGTTTCATTCTTTTACAAGTGGTTGACCAGTTTTCCCAGCACCACTTGTTAAAGAGGTTGTCTTTTTTCCATTGTATATCCTTGCCTCCTTTGTCAAAGATAAAGTGTCCATAGGTTTGTGGATTTATCTCTGGGCTTTCTATTCTGTTCCACTGATCTATATTTCTGTCTTTGTGCCAGTACCATACTGTCTTGATGACTGTGGCTTTGTAGTATAGTCTGAAGTCAGGCAGGTTGATTCCTCCAGTTCTATTCTTCTTTCTCAAGATTACTTTGGCTATTCGAGGTTTTTTGTATTTCCATACAAATTGTGAAATTATTTGTTCTAGTTCTGTGAAAAATCCTGTTGGTTGCTTAATAGGGATTGCATTGAATCTATAGTTTGCTTTGGGTAGTATAGCCATTTTGACAATGATTCTTCCAATCCATGAACACAGTATGTTTCTCCCTCTGTTTGAGTCCTCTTTGATTTCTTTCATCAGTGTTTTATAGTTTTCTATGTATAGGTCTTTTGTTTCTTTAGGAAGATATACTCCTAAGTATTTTATTATTTTTGTTGCAATGGTGAATGGTATTGTTTCCTTAATTTCTCTTTCTGTTTTCTCATTGTTAGTGTATAGGTATAGGAATGCAAGGGATTTCTCTGTGTTAATTTTATATCCTGCAACTTTACTGTATTCATTGATTAGCTCTAGTAATTTTCTGGTAGAGTCTTCAGGGTTCTCTATATAGAGGATCATGTCATCTGCAAACAGCGAGAGTTTCACTTCTTCTTTTCCTATCTGGATTCCTTTTACTTCTTTTTCTGCTCTGATTGCTGTGGCCAAAACTTCCACAACTATGTTGCATAGTAGTGGTGAGAGTGGGCACCCTTGTCTTGTTCCTGATTTCAGGGGAAATGCTTTCAATTTTTCACCATTGAGGGTAATGCTTGCTGTGGGTTTGTCATATATAGCTTTTATTATGTTGAGATATGTTCCTTCTATTCCTGTTTTCTGGAGAGTTTTAATCATGAATGGGTATTGAAATTTGTCAAAGGCCTTCTCTGCATCTATTGAGATAATCATATGGTTTTTATCTTTCAATTTGTTAATGTGGTGTATTACATTGATTGATTTGCGGATATTAAAGAATCCTTGCATTCCTGGGATAAAGCCCACTTGGTCATGGTGTATGATATTTTTAATATGTTGTTGGATTCTGTTTGCTAGAATTTTGTTAAAGACTTTTGCATCTATGTTCATCAGTGATATTGGCCTGTAGTTTTCTTTTTTTGTGGCATCTTTGTCTGGTTTTGGAATTAGGGTGATGGTGGCCTCATAGGATGAGTTTGGAAGTTTACCTTCTTCTGCAATTTTCTGGAAGAGTTTGAGTAAGATAGATGTTAGCTCTTCTCTAAATTTTTGGTAGAATTCAGCTGTGAAGCCATCTGGTCCTGGGCTTTTGTTTGCTGGAAGATTTCTGATTACAGTTTCGATTTCCTTGCTTGTGATGGGTCTGTTAAGATCTTCTATTTCTTCCTGGCTCAGTTTTGGAAAGTTATACTTTTCTAAGAATTTTCCATTTCTTCCATGTTGTCCATTTTATTGGCATAGAGCTGCTGGTAGTAGTCTCTTATGATCCTTTGTATTTCAGTGTTGTCTGTTGTGATCTCCCCATTTTCATTTCTAATTTTGTTAATTTGGTTCTTCTCCCTTTGTTTCTTAATGAGTCTTGCTAATGGTTTGCCAATTTTGTTTATTTTCTCAAAAAAACCCAGCTTTTAGCTTTATTGATTTTTGCTATGGTCTCTTTAGTTTCTTTTGCATTCATTTCTGCCCTAATTTTTAAGATTTCTTTCCTTCTACTAACCCTGGGGTTCTTCATTTCTTCCTTCTCTAGTTGCTTTAGGTGTAGAGTTAGGTTATTTATTTGACTTTTTTCTTGTTTCTTGATGTAAGCCTATAATGCTATGAACCTTCACCTTAGCGCTGCTTTTACAGTGTCCCATAGGTTTTGGGTTGTTGTGTTTTCATTTTCATTCATTTCTATGCATATTTTGATTTCTTTATTTGTTTCTTCTATGATTTGTTGGTTATTCAGAAGCGTGTTATTTAGCCTCCATATATTTGAATTTTTAACAATTTTTCTCCTGTAATTGAGATCAAATCTTACTGCACTGTGGTCAGAAAAGATGACTGGAATGATTTCAATTTTTTTGAATTTACCAAGAGTAGATTTATGGCCCAGGATGTGATCTATTCTGGAGAAGGTTCCATGTGCACTTGAGAAAAAGGTGAAGTTGATTGTTTTGGGGTGAAATGTCCTATAGATATCAATTAGGTCTAGCTGGTCCATTGTGTCATTTAAAGTTTGTGTTTCCTTGTTAATTTTCTGTTTAGTTGATCTATCCATAGTTGTGAGTGGGGTATTAAAGTCTCCCACTATTACTGTGTTACTATTAATTTCCTCTTTAATACTCGTTAGCATTTGCCTTACATATTGCAGTGCTCCTATGTTGGGTGCATATATATTTATAATTGCTATATCTTCTTCTTGGATTGATCCTTTGATCATTATGTAGTGTCCTTCTTCGTCTCTTTTCACAGCCTTTATTTGAAAGTCTATTTTATCTGCTATGAGTATTGCGACTCCTTCTTTCTTTTGCTCTCCATTTGCATGAAATAATTTTTTCCAGCCCTTCACTTTTAGTCTGTATGTGTCTCTTGTTTTAAGGTGGGTCTCTTGTAGACAGCATATATAGGGGTCTTGCATTTGTATCCATTCAGCCAGTCTTTGTCTTTTGGTTGGGGCATTCAACCCATGTACATTTAAGGTAATTATTGATAGTTATGATCCCGTTGCCATTTACTTTGTTGTTTTGGGTTCATGTTTATACAACCTTTCTGTGTTTCCTGTCTAGAGAAGATCCTTTAGCATTTGTTGAAGAGCTGGTTTGGTGGTGCTGAATTCTCTCAGCTTTTGCTTGTCTGTAAAGCTTTTGAATTCTCCTTCATATCTGAATGAGATCCTTGCTGGGTACAGTAATCTTGGTTGTAGGTTATTCTCTTTCATTACTTTCAGTATGTCCTGCCATTCCCTTCTGGCCTGGAGGGTTTCTATTGATAGATCAGCTGTTATCCTTATGGAAATCCCTTTGTGTGTTATTTGTTGTTTCTCCCTTACTGCTTTTATTTTATTTTATTTTATTTTTCAACATGCTGGACCTCAGTTTCGATGAGGAGATGGTAATGAGTTCTCACTCATTTTGTTCAGATTTCCAAGGAATGCTTGAGAGGGTGTTGTCATTGATCTCCCTTACTGCTTTTAATATTTGTTCTTTGTGTTTGATCTTTGTTAGTTTGATTAATATGTGTCTTGGGGTGTTTTGCCTTGGGTTTATCCTGTTTGGGACTCTCTGGGTTTCTTGGAGGTCGGTGGCTATTTCCTTCCCCATTTTAGGGAAGTTTTCAGCTATTATCTCCTCGAGTATTTTCTCATGGCCTTTCTTTTTGTCTTCCTCTTCTGGGACTCCTATGATTCGAATGTTGGGGCATTTCACATTGTCCCAGAGGTCCCTGAGGTTGTCCTCATTTCTTTTGATCCTTTTTACTTTTTTCCTCTCTGCTTCATTTATTTCCACCATTTTATCTTTTACCTCACTTATCCTATCTTCTGTCTCCGTTATTCTACTCTTGGTTCCCTCCAGAGGGTTTTTGATCTCATTTATTGCATTATTCATTTTTAATTGACTCTTTTTTATTTCTTCTAGGTCTTTATTAAACATTTCTTGCATCTTCTCAATCTTTGTCTCCAGGCTATTTATCTGTAACCCCATTTTGTTTTCAAGATTTTGGATCATTTTTATTATCATTATTCTAAATTCTTTTTCAGATAGATTCCCTATCTCCTCCTCTTTTGTTTGACTTGGTGGGCATTTTTCATGTTCTTTTACCTGTTGGGTATTTCTCTGCCTTTTCATCTTGTTTAGATTGCTGTGTCTGGAGTGGGCTTTCTGTATTCTGGAGGTCTGTGGTTCCTTTTTATTGTGGAGGTTTCACCCAGTGGGTGAGGTTGGATGATTGGCTTGTTGAGGTTTCCGGGTTTGGGAAGCTTGTGTCGGTGTTCTGGTACGTGGAACTGGATTTCTTCTCTCTGGAGTGCAATGGAGTGCCCAGTCATGTGTTTTGAGATGGGTCTATGTGTTAGGTGTGACTTTGGGCAGCCTGTATGTTGACGTTCAGGGCTATGTTCCTGCGTTGCTGGAGAATTTGCATGGTATGTCTTGCTCTGGAACTTATTGGCTCTTGGGTGGTGGTTGGTTTCAGTGTAGGTATGGAGGCTTTTGGATGGTCTCTTATTACTTAATGCACCATGTAGTTGGGAGTTTTCTGGTGTTCTCAGGTTTTGGGCTTAAGTCTCCTGCCTCTGGATTTCAGTTTTATTCTTCCAGTAGTCTCAAGACTTCTCCAACTATACAGCACTGATAATAAAACTTCTAGGTTAATGGTGAAAGGATTCTCCACCGTGAAGGACACCCAGAGAGGTTCACAGAGTCACATGAAGAAAAGGAGAGGGAGAAGGGAGATAGAGATGAGCAGGAGGAGAAAAGGGGGGACTCAAGAGGAGAGAGACAGATCTATGCAGTTGTCTGTTCCCAGAGTGTTCTCCATAGCCCAGACACCCACAGAGATTCACAGAATTGGATTGGGAAGAGAAGGGGAAAGGAGGAGATAGACGTGTTCTGAGGTAGAAAACGGAGAGTCAAAAGTGGGAGTGAGTAATCAACACACTCCTGAATAAAAATGGGAACTGAATATTGGATTCTTAAATGTCCAAAATTTATATCACATACTGAAAAACAAAGATTAAAAATCTAGAGTAGAGGTTAGACTCTTAAAAATACAATATTAAAAACAGAAACACAAAAAATTTTAGAAATATATATGATGTTTGGTTTAAAAATAGGGCTTCTCTCTCTTTTTTTTTTGGAAGGTTCTAGTGAAATGAAAATGAAAATTAAGGAGTAGTACAGTAGTAATAGAGGACTTTAAAAGAAAATAAGAGAAAAAGAAAAAAAAAAGAAAAGAAAAACAACAAAAATGTTTTTTTCCTAATTAAAAAAATTGTAAAAATATATGAAAATGAAAGTTACATAGTAGTGGGAGAGTAATAGGGAATTTTAAAAGAAAATAAAAGAGAAAAAATAAAAAAGAAAAGTAAAAAAATTTTTTTAATTAAAAAAAAAAAAGTAAAAATATATCTAGGAATTTCTCTGGAGCTGTTGTGGTCAGTGTGGGTTCGGCTCAGTTTCAGATAGCTCCTTGTTCCAGCTTACACTTCTCGATATCTGTAGGCCTCTTCTGGTGTAGTCGGTGTTATCTACAGGGATTTTAATCTGTTACACCGGTCCCTTCTGAAGCGGTTCCCTTTGTTCATTTGGCTTCTGTTTGCCAGTCTCTTGAGTGCCTAATTTCCGCCCTGACACAGGCGGGCGGAGGTGGTCTCTTGTTCAGATTCTTTAGTTCCGTCGCGCTGCAGGGAGGGAGGGGCGTTGCTTTCCCCGTCTACGGTGCTCAGTCTCCCGGCTGCTCTATATGGAGCGTGCCCTGCATTGCGTGCGGTTCCAGTTTTCAGGTATTCCACAAAAGCGTGGACTCATTTGCGCCTGCGTTTTGTGCCTTCCCCGGCCCAAGCAGCTCAGGCAGCCAGGAGCTTGATGGGCATACTCTCCCCGGGTTTGGTGCACCTTCTCCCCTCCACGTCCTCAGCCCCAGTCCCCGCCCGCGCCGGTCGGGTGCGTGCGCCTTGAGTTTAGCCGTGACCCTCCCGGCAGATGTCGACCATCCAGAATCTCAGGAAGTCTTTGGTTAGAAACTGGAGACCTGTTTGCAGTGTGGTAGGGTATGCCGTCTTTGGGGCCGAGTTTGCCCCTTTCCCCTCCCCCGTGCCTTCTGCTTCTGGCAGGGCTGGGCCAGTCCGCCACAGGCTAGCTCTTCTCTGGACTTGCTCAAGCCCTTTGTTCTGCGAATGGCTGGCAGTGTGTTCGGGTCGGTTAATTTTCTCTCTCTCTTTGGCTATCCCACAGTTTAAGTTGAAATCTCACAAAAGCTCCCTCCAATTGCCCTCAGGGCACTCAGGCCCGGTCCTTACCCTAAGCAATGCCGCCGGATCCTCTCCGTTCTGCCCCGACTTGCTGGAGGTGGATGCGGGCGTCTGGGGTACTTTTCTGCTGGGAGTTGCTTTTAGGCACGTAATCCATGGGTTTTATTTATTTTTCCTCCCAGTTAGGTTGCCCTCCGAGATTCAAAAATTTCCCCAGATCCTCCAGTGCGAGGGTTTCCAGGTGTTTGGAAACTTCCTCTACTAAGACTCCCTTCCCGGGACGGGTCTCCATCCCTAGCTCTTTTGTCTCTCTTTTTATCTTTTATATTTTGTCCTATCTCCTTTCAAAGACAATGGGCTGCTTTTCTGGGCTCCTGATGTCCTCAGCTAGCGATCAGAAGTTGTTTTGTGAAGTTTGCTCTGCATTCAATTGTTATTTTGATGAATTTGTAGGGGACTAAGTGGTCTCCCCATCCTATTCCTCCACCATCTTGGCTCCTCCCGAGTATTGGATTATAAAGCAAACTGAGCACATAAGCATTGGTGCTTTTGAACTGTGGTGTTGGAGAAGACGCTTGAGAGTCCCTTGGACTGCAAGGAGACCCAACCAGTCCATCCTAATGGAGATGAGTCCTGGATGTTCATTGGAAGGACTGATGTTGAAGCTGAAACTCCAATACTTTGGGCACCTGATGCAAAGAGCTGACTTATTTGAAAAGACCCTGATGCTGGGAGGGATTGAGGGCAGGAGGATAAGGGGATGACAGAGGATGAGATGGTTGAATGGCATCACCGACTTGACGGACATGGGTTTCAGTGGACTCCGGGAGTTGGTGATGGACTGGGAGGCATGGTGTGCCGCGGTTCACAGGGTCCCAAAGAGTCAGACATGACTGAGCGACTGAACTGAACTGAATTAGTGTTAGAAAAATTGTTTGATATAGGTGCCCTAGGATCACACCTGATTTTAGTCCTAGAGAAGGCACAGGTTATGAGTGTAGCACATCTTCTGTGGAAATTAACATTTGTTTAACTATTGCTATAGGTAAAACGATCCAATCATCTACTTCCAAATACCCTGGCTTTAACTCTGATGTTGGACTTATATAGGAGTCAAAATTCAAGTCTTCATAATCTGTGTTTTCATAGCTTCAATATCTTTGGTGACTGATAGTTTATAGCATAAGGCATGGAGTGTTAATTTTGTCTCTTATGTATAAAATTTATAGGGATAGAAAGGCAATTAAGATGAAAATAATAGCTGGTAAGATTGTTCGGATAGTCTACTTCTTGTGTGTCTATAGTGCTAGTGTGTGTGAGTTTTGTTGTCAGAATAAGTGAGATAATATAAACTACTAGTGAGCTGACTAAGAAAACAATTACTAATGTGTTATCATGAAGTGTAAGAATTCTTCTATGATGGCTGGTGTTGCATCTTGAAAGTCTAGTTGTAGAGGATATGCCATTGATATATACAGATTTTTCACTATAACTTAACTTCAACAAAGTGATATAATATTTTACTAATATCTCCTAAATAGAGAAGGAAATCATGGTTATGATTTTGGCTTGAAATCAGTAGTTGCGGGTTCAATTCCTCCCTTATTTATTTTAAAATGGTGTGCATAGGTTCTTTGAGTGTGTGATATGGTTGGTCTACTGTTATGACCTCGTCTTGATGCAAATGCTTGTCAGGTAATAGAATTATTGGTATTACTGTGGTTAAAGAAATGAATGGGCCTATAGATGAAATAGTATTTCATACTGTGTATGCATCTGGCATACTGTGTAGCCAGAATATTGTTGTGGTATTCCAAATGGGCCTAGAAAGTGTTTTTGAGAAAGGTTATGTTAACATCTACAAATACATTTATGAAGTGAATTTTTGCTCATGTCAAGTTGAGTATAGCCTGAAAATAATGAGATTCAGTGCAGAAAGCCCCCTATAATAGCAAGTCTCCCACTGAAAGTACATAATGCAACTATGGTACTACGTAGTGTATATCATGAAGAAAATAACTGAAGGTGAATTAGCCAGGAAAATTCCTATTAACCCTCTGACTGTGAAAAGAAATATAAAAGCTAGGACTCACATTATAGCTGGGGGTCATTTAATGTTACTGTCATGAGGCATTGCTAATCAACTGAACATTTTTACTCTTGTTGGCCTAGTGATAATTATAGTGGCTGATGTGAAATAGGCTTATGTGTCAACATACATCCTTACTGTGAATATCCAATGTTCTCATACAATAAATCCTAAGAATCCAGTTGACACTATAGCTCAGACCATTCCCATGTAAATGAAAGTTTCTTTCCCCCTAAGTAATAGGTTACAATATGTGAAATCATCCTAAATCCTGGCAAAATCAAAATATATACTTCATGTGTCGGAAAAATCAGATCAATGTTGATACAGTATTGGGTCCTCTCCTCCTTCAGCATCAAAGAAAGCTGTATTTAGATTTCAGTCTGTGAATAGCATAGTAAAAATACCAGCTGTCAATACAGGTAGTGATAGTAATATGGCTGTGATTAGGACTAATCACATGAATAAGTGTGTTTGATATTGGGATATGGCAGGGCTTTATATTAATATTTGTAGTAATAAAATAGATAACACCAAAGATAGAAGAAGCACCTGTGAGGTGTAGAGAAAAAATAGTAAAGTCTACTTAAGCTCCAGCATGAGCTAGATTTCTGGCTAAAGGTGTAGACAGCTCAGCCTGTGCCAGTGCCTGCTTCAGCTATTGGTGATGCAAGCAGTAAGAGGAACGAGGGAGGGAGAAGTCAGAAGCTTATTTATTCAGGGAAAACTATGTCATTAGCTCCAGCTATCAGGGAAACTAATCAGTTACCAAAGCCTCCAATCATCATAGGGAGTACTATAATGAAAATTACTACAAATGCATGAGCTGTTACAATTACATTATAAATTTGGTCATCTCCAAGTCGAGTTCCAGGTTGGCCCAACCCAACACAGATTAACGACCTTGGGGCTGTGCCTACTGTTGCCAGCCAAAATCTTGGCCTTCTTTGCCCACTGACGCTGAACGAAAAACATGGAGACCGGGCTTGGAGGAAATAGAAAGGTGGCTTTTATTCTTATCTGGCAGAGAGGAGAAATGCAGTAGGCTTATGCCTCGAGAGCTGTGCCCTGCCCCCCGAGATGAATCTAGGGGCTTATAGAAGGCAAGAGCTCACAGTCAGGAATCAGTGATGAGGAGCAAAGGGGATAGGATCTTGATTTCTTCCTTTTGCATTGTTTCAAAGACAGTAGGAGACTGATGTCAATAACCCAGTAATTGAGTCTGGCATTCAGTGACTCTGTGGCCTTCTTTCTGATAGGGAACTACAAGGGGAAGAGTGTTCTGAAGGTAAACAGCAGATGGGGATATATTTAGCGCAGAGTCAAAGGAACATAGGTGCCAAGTGTAGCTTCTGCAGAGTTTAGGGACAGAAAAGCAAACTTAGTCACAGACATTCAGCGTGAGGAGCATTTACAGTAAAAAGAAACGTTAGGAATGTTCAGGCCTGCTCACTCTTTTCTTTATTTTCTTTGTTGTCAGAAAAGAAAGGAGAGAAACTCATTCCTCCTTTTTCCCTTTCACTGCAACACTGCCTTCCTGGCTCAAGCACCAAATCGTAAGTATATAGTACCCATATCTTTATGGTTAGCTGAAAATAATAGGCAGTTGATGAACATAGGCAGAATGGCTGAGTAAGCTTTAGACTGTAAATCTAAAGACAGGGGTTTAATCCACTTTTTCTTTTTACTAAGTCCTGTGATGAATATTTCACGTTGAATTGCAAATTCAAAGAAGCTGGTTCAACTTGCTGGGACTTATACCGCTTTTTTTTTGTTTTTTCTATTTTCCTTTTGCAATAGAAGTAGGTTGAAGTCAGTTGACCAGGGTATTTCGCTGTTAAATAAAAGTTCATGGGGTTATACCCCACCAATCTAGAGAGGGTTCAGCTTGAGGTGGCTTGTTTGCATTCAATTGATGTAAGATATAATCTTGCAAACCTTATGAACAGGAATTAAGTAAATTATACTTGCTCAGGGCTTTGAAGTATAAGGAACACCCCTGTAGTACAGGAATTTTCCTGTATTTCATAAAATAAAGAACCTGCTTGCAATGCAGGAGACCTGGGTTCCATCTGTGAGTTGGGAAGATCCTCTGGAGAAAGGACTGGCAATCCACTCCAGGATTCTTGCCTGGAGAATCCCATGGACAGAGGAGCCTGGTGGGCTACAGTCTATGGGATCACAAAGAGTCGGACATGACTGAGTGACTAAGCCCAGCACACAGTACACTATTAAATTAATTGATGGTGAAGTTTGGTATAGCACAGACATGGGTGCAAGTTTTTGTCATGGTCATAGGGTGAAGCCAGATGTTAGTAAAATGTCTTGTATACCTTCTGGTACTGCAATGTGAAATGCAGATATTTCCAGTTTTATTATGAAGGCTATTGTTATTAATATGGATGCTGTTGGATTAAATAGTTTTGTGACAGTCCACTGGCCTGAGAATAATAGATAATGACAGTTATCATGAGTCATATTGATGTGGTGGATTGTGTCAAGTATTTAGTGGATGCTTCTGTTGCTCCTGGGTTGATTTATTTATTATGATGGGGATCATGCCTAATATATTTATTTCAAAGCCAAATAGATAAGTAATCAATGGAGATAATTATAATGACAATAAATCCTGAGAAAATAGTTGATAGGATAATGATAAAGATGATGGGACTTATTAGTACAGAAAGGGTATAAATGAACATTTTTGGGGTACAGGCCCAATAGTTTAATTAGCTGACCTTACTTGTAGAATGTGGTGTAGTTTGGTAGCACAAAGAAGTTTGGATACTTAGGGGTATGTTCAATCCTATAATTCTAGATATAAGAGGATTTAAATCTCTATTATTTACTCTCTCAAAGTAACTCTAGTTAGACACATTTCTTATGCTTGAGGAAGAGTACTTGATAATAGGATGCATACGGATATGTGTCATATGCATAGGGCTTAGTGTTAGGGATAGAAAATATTGGAGAGTAAATGTATTCATTGGTCATATTGGAATCAGGGGTCTAATGCTCACGTTGATAGGAAGGAGACTGTTAATAATAGTGATTTGGTTCAGTTCAGTTGCTCAGTCCTGTCTGACTCTTTGTGACCCCATGGACTGCAGCATTCCAGGCCTCCCCGTCCATCACCAACTCCCGGAGTCCACCCAAACCCATGTCCATTGAGTCGGTGATGCCATCTCACCATCTCATCCTCTGTCATCCCCTTCTCCTCCTGCCTTCAATCTGTCCCAGCACCAGGGTCTTTTCAAATAAGTCAGCTCTTTGCATCAGGTGGCCAAAGTACTGGAGTTTCAGCTTTAGCATCAGTCCTTCCAATGAATATTCAGGACTGACATCCTTTAGGATGGACTGATTGGATCTCCTTGGAGTCCAAGGGATTCTCAAGAATTCTCCAACAACACAGTTTAAAAGCATCCATTCTTCAGTGCTCAGCTTTCTTTATAGTCCAACTTTCATATCTCTAGATGACTACTGGAAAAATCATAGCTTTAATTAGACAGATCTTTGTCAACAAAGTAATGTCTGTGCTTTTTAATATGCTGTCTAGGTTAGTCATAACTTTTCTTCCAAGGAGCAAGCCTATTTTAATTTCATGACTGCAGTCCCCATCTGCAGTGATTTTCAGTTCAGTTAAGTTCAGCTGCTCAGTCGTGTCTGACTCTTTACAACCCCATGAACTGCAGCACACCAGGTTTCCCTGTCTATCATCAACTCCCGGAGTTGATCCAAACCCATGTCTATCGAGTTGGTGATGCCATCCAACCATCTCATAATCTGTCATCCCCTTCTCCTCCTGCCCTCAGTCTTTCCCAGCATCAGGGTCTTTTCAAATGAGTCAGCTCTTCACATCAGGTGGCCAAAATATTGGAGTTTCAGCTTCATCATCAGTCCTTCCAATGAACACCCAGGACTGATCTCCTTTACGATAGACTGGTTGGATCTCCTTGCAGTCCAAGGGACCCTCAAGAGTCTTCTCCAACACCACAGTTCAAAAGCATCTATTCTTCGGTGCTCAGCTTTCTTTATAGTCCAAGTCTCACATCCATATATGACTACTTGAAAAACGATAGCATTGACTAGATGGACCTTTGGTGGCAAAGTAACGTCACTGCTTTGTATTATGCTGTCTAGGTGTGTCATAGTTTTTTTTTGTTTTTTTTGTTTGTTTGTTTGTTTTTCCAAATAGTAAGCATGTTTTAATTTCATGGCTACAGTCACCATCTGTAGTGATTTTGGAGCCCCCCAAAATAGTCTGTCACTGTTTCCATTGTTTCCCCATCTATTTGCCATGAAGTGATGGGACCAGATGCCATGATCTTAGTTTTCTGAATGTTGAGTTTTAAGCCAACTTTTTCACTCTCCTCTTTCACTTTCATCAAGAGGCTCTCTAGTTCTACTTCACTTTCTGCCATAAGGGTGGTGTCACCTGTGTATCTGAGTTTATTGTTATTGCTCCTGGCAATCTTGATTCCAGCTTGTGCTTCCTCCAGCCCAGCGTTTCTCATGATATACTCTGCATATAATTTAAATAAGCAGGGTGATAATATCCAGTCTTGACGTGCTCCACTTCGTGTTTGGAACCAGTCTGTTGTTCTATGTCCAGTTCTAACTGTTTCTTCCTGACCTGCATATAGGTTTCTCAGGAGGCAGGTCAGGTGGCCTGGTATTCCCATCTCTTTCAGAATTTTCCACAGTTTTTTGGTGATCCACACAGTCAAAGACTTTGGCATATTCAATAAAAGAGAAATATATGTTTTTCTGGAACTCTCTTCCTTTTTTGATGATCCAGCAGATGTTGGCAATTTGATCTCTAGTTCCTCTGTCTTTTCTAAAACCTGCTTGAACATCTGGATGTTCACAGTTCACATATTGCCAAAGCCTGGCGGAGCCCTCCCCCCTGCCCCTCAAATAAATTCCGTCACTGTTTCCGTTGTTCTACCATCTATTTGCTATGAAATGTTGGGGCTAGATGCCACGACCTTAGTTTTCTGATTGTTGCATTTTAAATACACTTTTTTCCAAAGAGGGTGTTTGCTTTTACCAGTGCATTCACTTGGCAGAACTCTATTACCTTTGCTTTGCTTCATTTTGTACTCCAAGGCCAAATTTGCTTGTTACTCCAGGAGTTTGTTGACCTCTTTCTTTTGCATTCCAGTCTTGTAGGTCTTCATAGAACTGTTCAACTTCAGCTTCTTCAGCACTACTGGTCAGGGCATAGCCTTGGATTACTGTGATATTGAATGGTTTGCCTTGGAAATGAACAGAAATCCTTCTGTCGTTTTGAGTTTGCATCCAAGTACTGTATTTCAGACTCTCTTGTTGACTATGATGGCTGCTCCATTTCTTCTGAGGGATTCTTGCCCACAGTAGTAGATATAATAGTTTAAATAATACGTGAACTGTGAACATCAAGATGTTCAAGGTGGTTTTAGAAAAGGCAGAGCAACCAGAGAACAGATTTCCAACATCCACTGGATCATTGAAAAAGCAAGAGAGTTCCAGAAAAATATCTATTTCTGCTTTATTGACTATGCCAAAGCCTTTGATTGTGGATCACAATAAATTGTGGAATTTCTGAAAGAGTTGGGAATGCCAGACCACCTGATTTGCCTCTTGAGAAACCTGTATGCAGGTCAGGAAACAACCCTTAGAACTGAACATGGAACACAGACTGGTTCCAAATTCGAAAGGAGTATATCAAGGCTGTATATTGTCAGCCTGCTTATTTAACTTGTATGCAGAGTACATCATGAGAAATGCTGGGCTGGAGGAAGCACGAGCTGGAATCGAGATTGCTGAGAGCAATATTAATAACCTCAGAGATGCGGATGACACCACCCTTATGGCAGAAAGTGAAGAAGAACTAAAGAGCCTGTTGATGAAATTGAAAGAGGAGAGTTAAAAAGTTTGCTTAAAGCTCAATATTTAGAGGAGAATGTAATGGCATCACACTCCAGTAGTCTTCCCTGTAAATCCCATGGTTGGAGGAGCCTGGTAGGCTGCAGTCCATGGGGTCGCGAAGCGTCGGACACGACTGAGCGACTTCACTCATTTTTCAAATTCATTCATTGGAGAAGGAAATGGCAACCCACTCCAGTGTTCTTGCCTGGAGAATCCCAGGGATGGGGGAGCCTGGTGGGCTTCTGCGTACGCGGTTGCACAGAGCCGGACGCAACTGAAGTGACTTAGCAGCAGCTGCAGCAACATTCAGAGAAATAGATCATGACATCTGGTCCCATCACTTCATGGCAAATTGATGGAGAAACAGTGGAAACAGTGGCTCACTTTATTTTCTTGTGCTCCAAAATCACTGCAGATGGTGATTGCAGCCATGAAATAAAATGACACTGCTTTTAAAAAAAGTTATGACCAACCTAGACAGCATGTTAAAAAGCAGAGACATTACTTTGCCAACAAAGATCCGTCTAGTCGAGGGTATTGTTTTTCCAGTAATCCTGCATGGATGTGAGAGTTGGACTATAAAGAAAGCTGAGTACCGAAGAATTGATGCTTTTGAACTGTGGTGTTGGAGAAGACTCTTGAGAGTCACTTGGACTGCAAGGAGATCCAACCAGTCCATCCTAAACATAATCAGTCCTGAATGTTCATTGGATGGACTGATGTTGAAGCTGAAACTCCAATACTTTGGCCATCTGATGTGAAGAGCTGACTCAATGGAAAAGACCCTGATGCTGGGAAAGACTGAAGGCAGGAGGAGAAGGGGACGACAGAGGATGAGATGGTTGGATGGCATCACCGACTCAGTGGACATGAATTTGAGTAAACTCCGGGAGTTGGTGATGGATAGGGAGGCCTGGTGTGCTGGAGTCCATGGAGTTGCAAAGAGTCAGACATGACTGAGCGACTGAACTGACTGACTGATGTTTCTATCATATGCTGGAGCAGCAACTGCATCACACTCGAGTGACTCTGAGGAGATACCCCACGTCCAGGGGCAAAGGAGAAGCCCCAGAAAGATGGTACGAGGGGCACAGTCACATTCAGAATCAAACCCCACACCTGCCAGAGACACTCAGAGGGCTCAAACGCACCCTGTGCACACCAGGGCCTCAGCCACACAGAGACTGAGACAGAACTGTGTCTGGGTGTGTCCTGAGGAGATACAGGTCAGCAGTGGACTGCTGCAGAAACAGGGACTCTGGGTGCAGTAGACCTGGGTATGGCATAAGCCCTCTGGGAGAAGTTCACCGTTAACCCACCACAGAGCCGCCAGAACATCCACAGGACTGGGGAAACAGACTCTTGGAGGGCACAACAGAACCTATTGCACACCAGGACCCAGGAGAAAGGAGCAGTGACCCACAGGAGACTGACCAAGACGTGCCCGTGAGTGTCCAGGAGTCTCTGCTGGAGGCGTGTGTTGGTGGTGGCCTGCTGCAGGGCTGGGGACACTGACTGTAGCAGGGCCCACATGGAGGTCGCCGTTATCTTCATCACCTCCACCATAGTTTGGCCTCAGGTCAAAAAACAGAGAGGAAACACAGCCTCACCCTTCAACAGAAAATTGGATTTCCATCAGAGGGCAGACAAACTGAAAACCACAATCACAGAAAACTAACCAATCTGATCACATGGACCAGAGCCTTGTCTAACTCAGTGAAACTATGAACCATGCTGTGTAGAGCCAGCCAAGATGAACGGGTCCTGGTGGAGATTTCTGACAATACATGGGCCACTGAAGAAGGGAATGGCAAACCACTTCAGTATTCTTATTTTGAGAACCCCATGAGCAGTATGAAAAGGCAAAAAGATAGGATAATAAAAGATAAGCTCCTCAGGTTGGTAGGTGCCCAATTTGCTTCTAGAGATCAGTGGAGATATAACTCCAGAAAGAATGAAGAGACAGAGCCAAAGCAAAAGCAACCCCCAGTTGTGGATATGACTGATGATGGAAGTAAAGTCCGATGCTGTAAAGAGCAATATAGCATAGGAACCTGGAATGTTAGGTCCGTGAATCAAGGCAAATTAGTAGTGGTCAAACAGGAGACGGCAAGAGTGAACATTGGTATTTCAGGAATCAGCGAAATAAAATGGACTAGAATGGGTGAATATAATTCAGATGACCATTATGTCTTTTGGGCAAGAATTCCTTAGAAGAAATGGAGTAGCTCCGATAGTCAACAAAAGAGTCCGATGCAGTACTTGCATGCAATCTCAAAAACGACAGAATGATCTCTGTTCATTTCCAAGGTGAACTATTCAATATCACAGTAATCTAAGTCTATGCCCCGACCAATAAGGTTGAAGAAGCTGAAATTGAATGGTTCTATGAAGACCTACAAGACCTTCAAGAACTAACACCCAAAAAAGGTGTCCTTTTCATTAAAGGGGTCTGGAATACAAAAGCAGGAAATCAAGAAATACCTGGAGTAACAGGCAAATTTGGCCTTGGAGTACAGAATGAAGCAGGGCAAACCCTAATAGAGTTTTGCCAAAAGAATGCATTCATCATAGCAAACACCCTCTTCCAACAACACTGGAGAAGACTCTACACATGGACATCACCAGATGGTCAATACCGAAATCAGGTTGATTATATTCTTTGTAGCCAAAGACGGAGAAGCTCTATACAGTCAGCAAAAAAAAAAGACTAGGAGCTGACTGTGGCTCAGAACATGAACTCCTTATTGCCAAATTCAGACTTAAATAGAAGAAAATCGGAAAAACCACTAGAGCGTTCAGGTATGACCTAAATCAAAACCCTTATGACTATATAGTGGAAGTGACAGATAGATACAAGGGATTTTATCTGCCAGAAAGAGTGCCTGAATAACTAAGGATGCAGCTTTGTGACATTGTACAGGAGGCAGGGATCAAGACCATCCCCAAGAAAAAGAAATGCCAAAAAGGCAAAATGGATGTCTGGGGAGGCCTTACAAATAGCTCTGAAAAGAAGAGAAGTGAAAGGCAAAGAGAAAAAGAGAGATATACCCATTTGAATGCAGAGTTCCAAAGAAGAGCCATGAGAGATAAGAAAGCCTTTCTCAGTGATCAGTGCAAAGAAATAGAGGAAAACAATAGATTGGGAAAGACTAGAGATCTCTTCAAGAAAATTAGAGATACCAAGGGAACATTTCATGCAAAGATGGGCACAATAAAGGACAGGAATGATAGGGACTTAACAGAAGGAGAAGATATTAAGAAGAGATGGCAAAAATACACAGAAGAACTGTACAAAAAAGATCTTCCCGACCCAGATAATCACGATGGTGTGATCACTCACCTAGAGCCAGACATCCTGGAATGTGAAATCAAGTGGGCCTTAGGAAACATCACTATGAACAAAGCTAGTGAAGGTGATGAAATTCCAGGTGAGCTATTTCAAATCTTAAAAGATGATGCTGTGAAAGTGCGGCACTCAATGTTCCAGCCAATTTATAAAACTTAGGAGTGGCCACAGGACTGGAAAGGTCAGTTTTCATTCCAATCCCAAAGAAAGACAATGCCAGAGAATGCACAAACTACGGTACAACTGCACTCATCCACATGCTGGCAAAGTAATGCTCACAATTCTCCAAGTCAGGCTTCAACGGAGCATGAACCATGAACTTCCAGATGTTCAAGCTGGATTTAGAGAAGGCAGAGGAACCAGAGGTCAAATTGCCAACAACCACTCGATCATTGAAAAAGCAAGAGAATTTCAGGAAAATATTTACTTCTGCTTTACTGACTATGCCAAAACTTTTGACTGTGTGGATTACAACAAAGTGTGGAAAATTCTTCAAGAGATGGGAATACCAGACCGCCTGACCTGCCTCCTGAGAAATCTGTATGCAGGTCAGGAAGCAACAGTTATAACCAGACATGGAATAACATACTGGTTCCAAATAGGAAAAGGAGTACGTCAAGGCTGTATGTTGTCACCATGGTTATTTAAGTTATATGCAGAGTACATCATGAGAAATGCTGGACTGGATGAAGCACAACCTGGAATCGAGATTGCTGGGAGAAATATCAATAACCTCAGATATGCAGACGACACCACTCTTATGGCAGAAAGTGAAGAAGAACTAAAGAACCTGTTGATGAAAGTGAAAGAGGAGAGTGAAAAAGTTGGCTTAAAACTCAACATTCAGAAAACTAAGATCATGGCATCTGGTCCCATCACTTCATGGCAAGTAGATGGGGAAACAATGGAAACAGTGGTTGACTTTATTTTTGGGGGCTCCTAAATCACTGTTGATGGTGAGTGCAGCTGTGAAATTCAAAGACTCCTGCTCCTTGGAAGAAAAGAAAAAATGAAAAGAAGAAAAGAATACTTAGATGGCATATTAAAAAGCAGAGACATTACTTTGCTAACAAAGGTCCGTTTAGTCAAAACTATGGTTTTTCATGTATGTATGGGTGTGCGAATTGGACTATAGAGTAGTCATGTATGGATGTAAGAATTGGACTATAAAGATAACTGAGAGCTGAAGAATTGATGCTTTTGAACTGTGGTGTTGGAGAAAACTCTTGAGAGTCCCTTGGACAGCATTGAGATCCAGCCAGTCCATCCTAAAGGAAATCAGTCCTGAATATCCCTTGGAAGGGCTGATCCTAAAGCTGAACCTCCAATACTTTGGCCACCTGATGTGAGGAACTGACTCATTGGAAAAGACCCTGATGCTGGGAATGATTGAAGGCGGGAGGAGAAAGGGGTGACAGAGGATGAGAGGGTTAGACGGCATCATGGACTCCATGGACATGAGTTTGAGCAAACTCCGGGAGTTGGTGGTGGACACAGAGGCCTGGCCTGCTGCAGTCCATGGGGTCACAAAGAGTCAGACATGACTGAATGTCTTAACTGATGGTTTGGGTAGAGGAATTCATATGGTGAAAGCTAGGCTGAAGACAAAGATAGGTTCAAGGATAAGTACAGAAACTCAGGATGTGGCTGGTCATAGGGCTTCTTTAATAAGTAGTTTGACTGCATCGTATGGCCCTACAACATTTGGGCCTTTTCAGAATTGTGTATAGCCTAGAACTTTTCATTCTACTAGTGTCAAGAATGCTATAGCTAGGAGGATGGGCATAATAACTCTTAGAATATTATGAAGAGCTTGTTAAGGATAGGATTTAAATCTCTGATCATACAGGTTCAAGTTTTATGCAATTATCAGGTTCTGCCACCTTAAATAAAGCCCGTTTTTGGGTGGAAATTTTTACTTATCAATTAAGATAAAATTATTCATTATTTTAAGGCACTTATTTAAAGTTGGCCTTATTTTTCTTGTCCTTTCCTACTGGGAAAATTGTATAATAGATGGAAACTGACCTGAATGACTCTGGTCTGAACTCAGATCATGTAGAACTTTAATTGTTGAACAAAACAAACCTTTAATACTGGTCACACCATTCGGGTGTCCTGATCCAACATCACGGTGGTAAACACTGTGTTAATATGATCTCTAAAATGGGACCGTGCTATTATCCCTAGGGTTACTTGTTCCATTGATCAATTTCTTGGATCAATAAGTGATAATTTGATTTGACTGGGAGGTGTTGGCTTTTAAAAGTCACTTGTAGGATATTTTGTTCTCTAAAGTCACCCCAATCAAAAATATTAGCTCATTAAAAGTTCTGTTATCCCTTAATGGTTTAATTTTATTTGGGGGGCTAATTAATTTAAGTTTCATAAGGTCTTTTCGTCTCATTGGTTTTTTCACCTGACTTCATGGGAAGGTCAGTTTCACTGATGAGAAGTAAGAGTAAAACCCTTGTGCGGCCATTTATGCAAGTCCTTATTTACAGAACCAATGATTAGGCTACATTTGCACAGTCAGGACACCACAGCTGTTTAACGATTGTCGCTGGGCACGCAGTGCCTCTAATACTAGTGATGACAGAGATGATGTTTTTGGTAAACAGGCGGGGTTTATGTTTGCTGAGTTCTTTTTTCTCTTTTCATCTTTGCTTGAGGGAATGCCTCTGTTGGGTTAACAGTGCAATTAATAATCTAATATTAGATTATTTTTATTTACTGTTCACCATCAAGGAGTAATACTGGTTGCTGACACAAACTTGTGCAAGGAGTCTTAGGGAGTTTTATTGTTTCCCTCTTCAGGTTTACAAGACCAGAAGCATGGATATACTATGAAGACTTCTCTTCATTTTAGATTATTGTAGGTATGCTAGATACTGGCATTGATAATATGATAAGGAAAAACATGTAATAGATACTAGTTGTCCAGTGATGATAAAGGCATGTTCTACTGGTTGTCCTCCAATTCAAGCGAGTGTTAAGAGGTTCACTACCAGAATTCAGAACAGGCACTGGCTGAATGGTCAGAATGTCATGCTTTGTCATTTGCATGTATGAAGTAATGGCATTAATACTAAGATTAGGATAGAAAAGATTCAGGCTAAAATTCTGCCTAGTTTGTTAGGGCTTGATCACAGGACTGCATATGTGAATAAGAAGTATCATTCTGGCTTGATGTGTGAAGGTGTGTTGAGAGGTTTGCCGGGGTGTAGATATCTAGGTCTCCTAGTAGGTCAGGTGAAAATAGAACTAGTATTTTTAATGCCAGAACTAGTAGCAAGTCACCCAAGATGTCTTTAAATGTATAATATAGATGAAATGGGATCTTGTCTATATCAGAGGAAATTCCTACTGAGTTATTTGATCCTGTTTCATGGAGAGATAGTAAGTGGACTATAGTAAGTGCTGCAATAAATGAGCTTGTTAAGAAGGGGGACCAACCATGTTACCAGTTGGTCACAATTAATCATTATTACAGAAATTACTTGTGCAAATTTAAATTATGCTGATGAGTAAGGTGATAAAGAAAGAAGAAATACAGTGTGATTAGCCCCTTTTGATCTGATACTAATATAGACATTGTTATTTGATTGAGGGAGGTGGTTTTTGGCAAAATATCCTCTCCTCAGATTCAGTCTAGAAGGGGGATGCTGACTTTTGGCTGGTTAAGTTTAAATAAGGGGTCAGGCCACGTATGATAGCGGAAAAGTATCCTTGAATACATTTGAATAGTTGAACTTGAGGTTTTGTGTTACTGCTAGTTTTGAGTGCCAAGATGAAGCCTAGAATATTCAGGGCCAGGGCAGTTCTTTTGAGGTAGTAAGGTATGGTTATTTGTGGAACTGCTGTTGGGGGAATATTGTTGGTGATAATAAAGCCAGCAAAAATACTTCCAACTAGTAGGCATTTAGTTGATTAGGAGGGGGTTGTTCTTGTTAATGATATTCAGAGTAGAAAACTGAGGCCGTCTTAGTAGCATGAAGAAGATAGTGAGGATGATGGAGACGGCTGTGAGTGAGGTGGCAGTTTGTGGAGGGGATCAGGCATTGGTATAAGGCATATTCACAGTTTGAATATTTAGGTCGTTAGAGTAGACTCCAGTGAGGAAAGGCATTCCTGTTAATGCTAAGCTGCCAATGATAAAGGTGGTTGTAGTAAAAGGTGTAGCTTTAAACAGACCTCCTATTTTTTTAATATCTTCTTCATCATCTAGGTTGTGAATCATCTGGTTTACATAAATAGAATGGCTTTGAGAAAGACAAGAGCATTTTTTTGCAGAAAGAGGAATTCTGGGTAGAGTTGGTTGATGCCAGTTTTTACTATCATGAGGCCTAATTGACTGGAGGTGTAGAAGGCAATGATTTTTATTTATTTATTTTTTTGTATCATTCTGGGTAATGGCACATATTGCTATAAATGTTGTGATAGCCCCTAGGCATAATGTAACTGATGGGGTACATTTATAGCTTTCTGTCAGAGGCTAGAGGTGGATGAGTAGGAACTTATCGGCTACTACTATTGTGCTTGAGTGGAGTAGGGCTGAGACTGCTGTGGGCCCTCTATTGCTGAGGGTAATTATGGGTGTAGCCCAAGTTGGCAAATTTTCCCGTTGCAGCTAATACTAAAACTAATATAGGTAAATTGGAATTAAGCTGAGCAAGAGAGTTCCAGAAAAACATTTATTTCTGCTTTATGGACTATACCAAAGCCTTTGACTGTGTGGATCACAATAAACTGTGAAAAATTCTGAAAGAGATGGGAATACCAAACCACCTGACCTGCCTCTTGAGAAACCTGTATGCAGGTCAGGAAGCAACTGTTAGAACTGGACTTGGAACAGCAGACTGGTTCCAAATAGGAAAAGAAGTATGTCAAGGCTGTATATTGTCATCCTGCTTATTTAACTTATATGCAGAGTACATCATGAGAAATGCTGAGGAAGTAGAAACTGGATTCAAGATTACCGGGAGAAATATCAATAACCTCAGCTATGCAGATGACACCACCCTTATGGCAGAAAGTGAAGTAGAACTAAAGAGCCTCTTGATGAAAGTGAAAGAGGAGAGTGAAAAAGTTGGCTTAAAACTCAACATTCAGAAAACTAAGATCATGGCATCTGGTCCCATCACTTCATGGCAAATAGATGGGGAAACAGTGGAAAAAGGGCTCCAAAATCACTGCAGATGGTGATTGTAGCCATGAAATTAAGAGATGCTTGCTCCTTGGAAGGAAAGTTATGAGCAACCAAGACAGCATTTTAAAAAGCAGTGACGTTACTTTGCCAGCAAAGGTCCATCTCGACAAGGCTATGGTTTTCTCAGTAGTCATGTATGGATGTGAGAGTTGGACTATAAAGAAAGCTGAGAGCTGAAGAATTGATGCTTTTGAACTGTGGTGTTGGAGGAGACTCTTGATAGTCCCTTGGACTGCAAGTAGATCCAACCAGTCCATACTAAAGGAGATCAGTGCTGGATGTTCATTTGATGGACTGAAGTTGAAGCTGAAACTCCAATATTTTGGCCACATGATGCTAAGAGCTGACTCATTGGTAAAGACCCTGATGCTTGGAAGGATTGGGGGCAGGAGGAGAAGGGGACCCCAAAGGATGAGATGGTTGAATGGCATCACCAACTCAATGGACATGGGTTTGGGTAAGCTCCGGGGGTTGGTGATGGACGAGGCGGCCTGGCGTGCTGAGGTTCATGGGGTCACAAAAAGTTGGACACGACTGAGCAACTGAACTGAGCTGAGGATAAAAATTTGTTGTAAGTGAGGATGTAAGACTATGGGCAATTATTAGGGCTGTGGCTCCTATACAACTTCAAGGTGTTTGCGTAAGGATAGCAAAGTGCTATGTGGCTGACAGAAGAGTATGCAGTGAGTGATTTTAGGTCTGTCTGGCATAAGCAAATGGAGCTGGTTATAAGTATGCCTCATAAGGACAATAGAATGAGTGGATGCCCCATGAAGTCTGTTAGTGGGTTTCAAATTATTGTGATTCGTAATTCGTAGTATACCATAGCATCGAAAGTTTAGTAGTGCTGGCAGCATAGCCAGAACTATGAAGCCTGCAATAGGGACCTCTTCATGTGCTTTAGGTAGTCAAAGGTGGAGGCCATAAAATGGTGTTTTTACTATAAAGGCAATTATGCATACTAACCATATGAAACCATTGGATCAAGAGTTGGATACTGATCGGGCTCAGCATTAGAATAATTAAAGGTCCTACTGTATTTTGAATGTAGACAAGTATTCCTAAGAGGGGGAGAGAACTTACTAGGGTATAAAATGAATAGAGACCTGCATTAAGATGTTCTGCTTGATTTCCTCTTTGGGTAATGATAATGAGTGTTGAAACTAGTGTTGCTCCAAATAGAATATATAAAAGAATTAATATTATGGCAGTAAATGTTATAATTAAAGTAATTATAGTATGACTAGCAGTGATAATATATATATATATATATATATATTTTTTTTTTTTTTTTTTTCTGGTAGAGATTCTTTTAATACGTGGTGTTGACTATTAGTATAAGGGGTCATAACCATGTAGTTAAAATCAGTGGTGGTGTCCATAGGGAGTGGGAGAAAACTAATGAGAAATTGAGGCTGTTATCATTGATTAAGGAGGAGTAGGCTTGTGAGTCTAATTAGTAGGCTATGCGTCGTTGTGTTAATTCAGATTAACCTGATGATCAGGTTAGCGGTATTGTTGCTGGCCACAATCTTGGCCTTCTCTGCCCACTGAAGCTGAATAAAAGAACATGGAGACTGAGTCTGCAGGAAATAGAAAGCTGGCTCCAATTCTCAGCTGGCAGAGAAGGGAAACCAGCAGGCTCATGCCTCAAGACCTGTGCCTAGAGGCTCATAGAAGGAGGGGTCACAGTCAGGAGGCAGTATGATAAACAAAGGGGATGGGACTTTGATTTCTTCCTCTTGCATTTATTCACAGTCTCATCAGTTCAGTTCAGTTGCTCAGTCATGTCTGACTGATGATGGGAAAGACAGAAGGCGGGAGGAGAAGGGGACGACAGAGGATGAGATGGTTGGATGGCCTCACCGACTCAATGGACATGGGTTTGAGTAAACTCCGGGAGTTGGTGATGGACAGGGAGGCCTGGTGTGCTGCAGTCCATGGGGTCGCGAAAAGTCGGACACAACTGAGCGACTGAACTGAACTGAAACCACTGCAGTAGATTCTTCCAAGTGTGTAACCCAGAGCGTTCTGCCTGAGGGAGTTGAGATCACACAGGTAAATCGTGTAACAGCTCACAGGGTGCTCAGGACTGTGGAACTGACAGCCCTTCCTGGGCAGCCAGGACCCTGAGCAGCGATGAGAGCCTCGCCCTCTCATGGTCCCAGGGAGAAGGAAGCTGATCGGCCTGCCGGCCGGTCCGAGCCACTGCTGGGAGGTCCCTGTCTACCCTGACCACTGGAGCGGCCCAGGGGGCCCACTCTCTCCGGCCCCACTGAGCCCCTGCCCCACACCCATGTGGAGAGTCCTTCCCGGCTGCCGTGACGGCAATCTGTGGTGGGAACTCAGCTGAAAGCCATGAGGGCGGCCAGGACCTTCCTTCACCAAGGACGTGAGATCGCCAGGTACACTGAGGTCATGCAGGTGGCGGGGAGGCCGTTTCAGATGGTGGTCTGTGCCGAGAAGGACACAGGACACGGGGAGGCAGGGGCTGACGGGCGGCGAGTCCAGAGAGGCGCCTTCTTGGAGGAGGGGGGATGCTCAGACAGAACTGCATCTGGGCCCGGAGCTCCAGCGGGCCGGCCGGTGGGTGAGGAGGGCAAGGCCGGGGCTCGGCCTCAGGAGCGGCGCATCTGGCCTCTGGTAGAGTTTCTGCTCCCCACGGACTGGGGTTATTGTCTGTCTCCTCACGGCTGTCCCGTGCCTGGAACACGACCTGGCAAGAGGCAGGTGCTAAGCAAATATCTGTGAATGAGTGGACGGTCCGAGTGTGGAGATGCACAGGACAGGCGGCGTCAGGCTGCAGAGTGGGGGTTAAGTCGATTAGGAGGCCGAGCTGGGAGAGAGACATACAGGGTTTATGAGTCCGGACTCCCAGCCCCCTTGGGCTCGGCTCCACCCAAGCCCGTCTGTTCCCCAGACACTCTGTTTTCTACGGTACATTCCCTCTGGCCTTCACTCACCTGCGTATCCTGCCCTGCATGACTTAAAAGCAGCTCCAAGGCTGTTCCTCCCACCTGTGCCTGAAGCCTCTTTATGCTTAAGCTGGGGGATCCCAAGGGCGCCCCCTAAGATGGGGCCCGTTCCCTGCCCGTGGACGGGTGCACCTTGTCTGTGCCGTGGACTCTGCTCTCTGCAGTTGTCTGCCTGTTCGGGTCTCTGCCTGACCCAGGGCCGGGAGTGTTCATGAGTCGGTGTGTCCCCGCTGAGTCTAGCAATCCGCCAGGCTGAGTCCTGCTGGCCTGCATCGTGACACTGCCATTTGCTGGTGACACGGGGCCCACCCTGGAGCACCGCTGACCACGTGTCCACTGGTCTCAGCTGGACCTCGCTGTTGGGCCGGGAGCCAGATGGTCAGAGCTGCTGGTGCCTGTGGGCATGGCTGCCATCACAAGCCTTCTCCTTGGGGCTCAGCGGCTGAGCCGTCAGGGCGTGTGCAGAACGCGCTGCAGACCGGCCCAGGGGGCCAGTGCTGGGCCTCAGCCAGAGAGCGGAGGCTCCCACGTGGGACCTGCCCTCTATTAGGACACTTTCTGGCCTCCTGGGCTCTATTTTTTCCTACCTTCGAGGAACGGGCAGAGCTGCTGCGCTCCTCCTGGCCCACCCGCTCCAGAGCTGCCCTCACAGACCTCTCCTCATTGGGGTCTGACCAGTACATTCCTGGTCCCAGCCCCAAGCCAGGGCGTCCAGGGGCCCCTCAGTTAAGGGGTCAGGGGAAGCAGAGCCGCTTTGTTTTGAGCTGGAGGGGGAGTCGTGTGGGTAGAGTTCTCATTTCCTCCAGCGACACTTGTGGCTTACGGCGCCCAGGGCTCCCAGCCAGCCTGTGGGCCGCCGTGGGACCCCGTCTCCTGTCGGCCCCTCTTCTGACTTATTAGTCCATGTTCTGACTGCTCGGGACTTGGTGCTCCTGGGTTGAGTGTCTATTGTAATTGGCTAGGGTCTGTTTTTTTTTTTTTTTTTTAATCAGTATTTTTTTTTTCTTTTGAAGTATAGCTGGTTTACAATGTGTTAATTTCTGCTCATAGCTCAGAGATACACTTATACACACATATACATTCTTTTTAAAAATATTCTTTTATAGTTTATCATTGGATACTGAATATTGTTCTCTGCTATGCAGCAGGACCTTCTTTAACCATTCTACTTACAAAAGCTACATCTTTTGACCCCAGCCTCCCACTCTGGTCCTCCACCGCCCCCTCCTCCTCGGAGAGCGCCAGTCGTTCCCTCTGTCCCTGAGTCCATTTCTGTTTCATGTGTGTGTGTGCTCAGGTGTTCAGTTCTGTCTGATTCTTTGTGACCCCATGGACTGTAGCCCACCAGACTCTTCTGTCCATGGGATTCTCCAAGCAAGAATTCACCATTTGGTGAGTGCAGGCTTGTGGTCACTCTGACCTGTCTCAGACCTCTCAGAGGCCATCCACTGGGTGAGTGCAGGCTTGTGGTCACTCTGGCCTGTCACAGACTTCTCAGAGGCTGTCCGCCCTGAGAGTGCAGGCTTGCGGTCACTCTGACATGTCTCAGACCTCTCAGAGGCCATCCACTGGGTGAGTGCAGGCTTGTGGTCACTCTGACCTGTCTCAGACCTCTCAGAGGCCATCCGCTGGGTGAATGCATGCTTGTGGTCACCCTGGTCTCTCACAGACCTATATCAGAGGCCATCCGCTGGGTGAGTGCAGGCTCATGGTCACTCTGACCTGTCACAGACCTATCAGAGGCTGTCCACTTGGTGAATACATGCTTGTGGTCACTCTTCTCTGTCACAGACCTATCAGAGGCCATCAGCTGGGTGAGTGCAGACTCGTGGTCACTGTGGTCAGTCAGAGACCTCTCAGAGGCTGTCTGCTGTGAGTACAGGCTCATGGTTGCTTTAGTCTGTCACAGACCTCTCAGAAGCCACCTGCTGGGTGAATGTGGGCTCCTGGTCACTCTGGTCTGTCACAGACCTGTCAGAAGATGCCCATGGGTGAATTCATGCTTCTGTCAGACTGGTCTGTCACAGAACTGTCAGAAGCCATCCACTAGGTGAATGCATGCTTGTGGTCACTTTGGTCCATCACAGACCTATCAGGGGCCATCCACTGGGTGAGTGCAGGCTCGTGTTCACTCTGGCTTGTCACTGACATCTCAGAGGCTGTCTGCTGTGAGTACAGGCTCATGGTTGCTTTAGTCTGTCACTGACCTCTCAGAAGCCATCTGCAGGGTGAATGTGGGCTCCTGGTCACTCTGGTGCACAGTTTCCACAGGGCTGTCGAGAGGCACTGTGTGGCTGCCCCAGCTGCAGGCCACTTATTGCACTCTTGCTGCCCCCAAGCTACGTCTGGAGAAGGCTAATCCCAATGAGAAGCTACTTTCAGACTTCAGCTCACATGCCAGGAACTAGTCTTCCAGCCTAAGCAGGTCACTTGGGGTTTCCTGTGTTAGTGCTCACAGCTCACACCCCCTAGAGAGTGGGCCAGATCTGGGGGCACATGTCCTCTGCTGGTAAAACTGACATTAGACTGTGTTCCCAGGGATGGACCTCAAGGGGTGATGGGAGAATATCTGCCCTACCTGCTTGGAGGCACTGTGCCCCCATCCCCTGCCTTCTCCCCACTCAGGTATGGAATGTGGGAGAGCAGGAGGGGGAACCTGGGTCCCCAGTGAGACCCTCTCAGCAGAGCTGGGCCTGGGTGAGGCTTGAAGGGTGTGACCGAGAGTTTGCTGGACAGGACGCCACATTTAGAGGGCCTCCTGCAGTGCAGGTTTCAGGGCTACATAGCAACTAAGTGCAGAGCATGGTGGCTGAGCTGACGGCTGTGGATCCTGCAGGCTGAACGCTGAGCCCTGAACGTTGGAAGGTTGTCTGGAGTCACAGGACCTGCTTGCTCTCTCTGCTGAGATGATCTCAATGGGGACCCAGGTTCCCCCTCCTACTGTGTAGAAGGTATCAAACTGAAGCCCCTCCTCGTGGTGAACTCTGAGGAAACTCAGGAAAGAAAAGAATACCTGCTTTCCAGCAGCCATCAGACTGCAGCCACTCCCCACTGTGATCCCCGAGGAAACTCAGGAGGGGGAAGACAGGATGCTGGTCCCAGGTGGTAAGGTGTGTATCAAAGGGGATGATTTCAGCGAGATGGCTGGTGCGTCTTCCCACACATAGAAAAGTGCTAAGTTCCTTAACTGTAGATGCTGCCCCCTGGTTTTGAAGTCCTAAAAGATTTGTACTGAATAAAACAACTCTCAACACCTGTATTATAATATTATTATGTCTATACATATGAAGTAGAGACTTTCCAAAGAACAACAAAGACAAATCTCAACATTCAGCACACTGGCACCAGTGGTTGGCACTCCCCAAAAGATGCAACTAGTGGGGCAATTAGAACACTCATCACCCCTTTTCCCATAAGATTATGGAATGGATGCTGTCACTGGGGAATTGTTACAGGGAAGAACAAAATCTGGCTCCATGTTGAATGTTTTACTCTAACCTTTGCTTCCTGTTGGCCTGTTTGCTACAGGGATGCTGTCCATACATAATGGCCTGCCTCAGGAAACCCCGCCCCTCTGCCTCTGTCCAGGACCTGTCCACCTGTGGATGGCTACAGGAAGGAGAAAGTAACACATCTCCTCCCGAGGCTGGCCATTCCAGGAGATAATTGTCAGATTAATGGCCTTTTTACTGTATTTCCTCACCTCCAAGCTCTGTGTTCTATAAAAGACACTGGCATCCAGAACGTGACAAGATGGTTTCTTCAAGATGTTAGTCTGCTATCTTCTCAGTCTTCTGGCTTTCGAAGTAAAGTCATATTCCTTGGCTCAGCACCTCGCCTCTGATTTATTGGCCTGTGGTGAGGCATGCAGAGTGAGCTTGGACTTGGTAACAATCCCACATATCTTGCAGTCAAAAAATCAAAACATAAAATGGAAGCAATATTGTAAGACATTCAATAAAGACTCTGAAAAGGGACCATATGAAAAGATCTGAAACCAAAAACGAAAAGGAACTCAGTGGTTGTCTGAAATATTTAGAAAGGATTTAGTACCCCACTTGCCCATATCCCCTGAAGCCACAGTAGACAGTTAGGCCCTGTCCATTCAGGACACCGTCTCCAGACCCCAGCTGGAGGTGCTCTGCCCCCAGTGCCCACCTGGGTCTCAGGAGTAGAAGAAACACAACCTATGGGGTCTTCTCTCTGGTCTAGGGGAGCGTCACACCAGCCACGCTGTCTCCCTGCCCAAAATAAATATAGAGGGTTGTCAGCACCAGGATGAGTGATTCTGTGGGCACCTGGACTGCCTTGTCCTTGTGAGATTTGGTATGAAAACCACACAGAAGGGGAACCAGCCAAGAGGGATCCAGGGAGCAGTGAACCCCTCTTCACAGGGACCCTGTGAGGCCCAAGACTCGCTCTGCCCACCCTGTTCTGACTTTTGGGAACTGGCCTTTGCCATTCTCTGGGTAGGAGGTGGGAAGGACAACCTGGTCTCTCTTCCACCTCCTAAGACCCAGGTGGGCACTGGGGGCATCAGCCCTCCACCTGGGGTCCAGAGAGGGTGTCCTGAGTGCACAGGGCCTAACCGTTCAGTGAGGCCATCCCTCGTCCACAGTGCACTGACCTGCTGCAGGGTCTCGGGTTCCCAGGCATCCAGCTCCCCCATCGCCAACCCCAGCTTGGTGTCTTGGGAGCCCCTCACTGGCGGGCACCCAGCAGGTGAAAGCTGCATGCCCAGCGATGAGAAGGAGAAGCTGGTGGGGCAGGGGTCCAGCATGCAGTGTCCAAGGCCCCTCTGCTCCCCCAGGAACACGCAGCCTCGCCTGCCATGGGCTATCTCCTCTTCAGTATGTGTCTTTGTGGCTGATGTTGCCAAACACCTTCCTCTGGAAGAGAAGGCTCCATGACCATGGATGGGGTGGAGGTGAGGAGGTGCTGTATCCCTAAACCCAGAGAGCTTCAGAACTAACTCCCCTGAGCCCTGAACGTACTGCCTGTTACATCTGTACCAACCGAGGCCAAGATCCAGGCAGATTCTCTGAGGAAACACTTTTCTGTCCAACAAGAGAGGTCTTGTTAACCCACAGCTGAACCCTGACACGTGGGACATGCTGTAACTGTGGAGACTGCAGGGAAGGTTTTGAGAGGCTTCTTCCCGGGCGGCTCCCCGAGGCCGCTGGAGTTACTGGACCCAGAGGCGGAGCACTCGCGCTTCTCTCCTCACTGCAGGCCAGACGGTGACCCCAACCACACAGCCCTGCTCCTCCACCTCTCTGAGTTCAACAGAAACCCCCCGGTCACGAGTCCAAAGTGCAGTCTTCTTGGTGAGCAGAGCAGAGGCCGGTGGGAAGAGGGGTGGAGGCTGAAAGCTTCTTTGTAAAAGAAAAACACGGACGTGTGTTCCCGTGTGTGGTGGCCGCATGCTGCAGTAATTGATGTTCCCCACACATATGGGTGGGTTTTAGTATCCGTATATTCTAAATTTCTTCTTTCTTAAACAGCTGCATATTATGAGAAAATTTTGCAATCAACCATGAGCACTTGCAAAATAAGCTCTTATTTTTTTTTCCTTTTCCTAAAATGTCACAGTTTTCTATGGTGACAGATGAACCGCCTCTTATTTTTAAGTGTTCATTTAATTGGCTGTGCTGGGTCTTAGCTGTGGCATGCAGGCCTTCAGTTGCAGCATGTGGGAAATAGTGCCCTGACCAGGGATTGATCGTGGCCCCCTGTGTTGGGAGCTCAGTGTCCTAGCCTCTGGGTCAGCAGAGAACGCTGCGATCTCCTACTTAAAGCAAGGTTATTTATTGATTTTCGGCTTGCTGGGTCTTCGCTGCTGTGCGGGCTTGTCTCTGGCTGTCGGGCGTGGGGGCTGCTCTCTCGTTTCTGCGCTGAACTTCTCCCTGTGGTGGCTGCTCTGGTTGGGAAGCAGAGACTCGAGGCTCTTGGGCTGCAGTAGTTGTGAACGGACTTAGGTGCTCCACGGCACGTGGGGTATTCCCAGATCAGGGACTGAACCCGTGTCTCCTGCATTGGCAGGTGGATTCTTAACCACAGCACCACCAAGGGAGTCATTCCCCTCTCTGCTTCCTGCCAACATCCCATATAAAAAAAGACTATAAATAATCTGTTTAGTAAGTTTTCAGAAGTCGGAGCTCTGAGGTCAGCGTCTGGGGTGTCATTCTCCCAAAGGCATCTTGTCTTCAGATACTGGCTGGGCTCATGAGTCCAGTAAGCAGGGCAGGTCTGGTGGCTGAAGACAGGCTTGGCCTCTGGAGCTCTGCCCTCACCGACTCACCCAGGGTCCCTGAGCCCTGGCAGCCAAGCAGAGCCGTGCCCAGGCGGGGCAGGTACAGCCACAGGGCCGCTGTGGTGAGGGTGGAGCGTGCGGCGGAGGGAGCTGGCTGTCCGTCCCGTGACTGCTGGTGTCCTGTGTGACGGTGCAGGGCAGTCACAGTGTCAGGTGGGGCCTGGCCGCTGTCCTGGGGACAGGATGGGACCTCAGAGAGCTCGCATCCCCACTCCACATCTCCCAGCTCTGCTTTAGATAATGGCTTGTGTCTGCTGGAAGCTCCCTGGGCTGGGAGGCTGTGTAAAGCACCAGCCTCCTTGCTCAAGGTCAGGTGAGACCCCCAGCTCTGGGGTCACACATCATCTGTGCCACCATCCAGATCATCCCACTTCTGTGACGGAGGGCCTGTGTGGGGATGTGGGTGATGGGGGATTTGGGGGTGTTGTGGGCTGGCCCCAGGAGTCAGCTTTTTGAGGGGAGGGGAGTGGAGGGGAGGGGAGGGAGAAGGTTTGACCTGCTCAGCCTTCCAGGGTATTCCAGGCCCAGCTCTGGTGGGAGGTGCAGGTGAGAAGCCCCTGCAGGTTTCTGGATCCCACCGTTTTTCAGTTGAAGCCCCAATAACTACACCACTCCTGACTCTCCCTCCCATGGCCCCGGCCTGAAGCCACAGAAGATGGGGAGTTTACGTGGCGTCCCTTCCTGTAGGGAAGCCAAGCCACAGACAAACACGTTCCTTTAAGAAAGCATAGAAACCGGAAAATAATAGTGGGTGGTTATTACTGACGCGGTTCATGTAGAGACGCTTCACAAGCCTGGCACATGGAGGGAACTGAGGGCCGTTGCCCGAGTCCTGGAGTTCGCACCCTCCGCCCCCCTCCCCGTGGCCCACTCTCCCCTTGGTGTCTTCTGGTGGCCGGGCGGACTTCAGCCTCCTGAGCCCCTTCTGGAAGGACCAGGCCAGGGCAGAGGTCATTCACAGAGGGGAGGGTGTTGTCGACCTTAAGAACCCCATTGCCCCCACTCTGTGTCGGAGCTCAGTTCCGGGTCTGAGCAAGCGTGGCTTCCTGGTGCTGTCCCCACACTCACTCACCCAGAGTGGGGGGGCTTGTGTCCACTTTGTCCCCTTCTCCAGCCTGGTCAGCCCGGGACCCGTGCTGTGTGTGCATCTGCTCTGCTCACAGCGCACCCCGGGGCCCATCAGACTTCACTCATGACAGGGAAGTGTAAGGACGAACTACTCCATGGTTAAGAATTTCAAGGTCGCGACAGCGTTGCCCAGAGCGCACGGGCACACGTACGAGGCCCATGCAGAGGGAAGCCGCGGTGTGGGCTTCAAGGACCCTCCGTGTGGGGGTGGGATGGGGGCGGACAGGGATTTCCTGCAAACGCGGCTCCAGGCTCTGTTCCCGGCAGGGTGACGACTGTGGGCACTGCCTGTCTGTGGAGGGGCCCTGGGGCTGCCCAGCTCAGCAGGAATGGCAGGGGTGGGAAGGGAGGTCGGCTTCCCTTAGCACCCCTGACCTCACACCCCCTCATCAGGGCAGCCCGGTGCCTAAACGGCCCCTTCCTCGTCTAGCTCTGAAGACCTGGAAGGTGTGGGGGCTGGAGGACATGCAGAAAACAAAATTCTGTAAAGCAATTATCCTTCTATTAAAAAATAAAAAAGATTAAAGAAAAAACACAAAGGACAGCAAAGGTGTGGTTTGCGTTCTCAGCCAGCCTCTGCCAGATTCTGCCTGTGCTTCCGCATCAGACCAACATGCTGGTGCTCCCACCTCGTATCACAGATGAATAGAGAGAGAATAGAGACACAGAGAGGTTGAGCATCTTGCCCCAGTTCACAAGCTGCTGAGGGCAGGGCTGAGAACTGGACCCCTGTGGTCAACTCTGGAGTCCAGATTCTGTGATGACCCTGAGGGAGCTGCAGAGACCAGATGGCCCATGCTGAGACAGGCGCGCGCACACACACAGACGTGCACGTGGCATTCACCTTTGCGGCTACAGAAGTCAGAGGGAACCAGAGGGCCACCAGGAGAGGCCAAAGGAGAGTCGGGGTCTATAAGGAAGAGAAGCCACACTTCCCAGGAGACGGGGGAATCCCTTTCCTGGTGAGTCTGTCTCAAACCCTGGATTCCTCTCCGTGGACCCAGGAACTAACAGTCCAGTGACCTAACTGAGTTGGCTCCAGAATTATGCCTTCCTAGGGGTTCAGCTATGACTGGACTCCACTGCTGTCAGTGATAAGGGGGGAATGAGTACATAGTCTGGGCTTCAGATTTGTTTGGAGACAAAATTTATTAGAAGAGGAGTACTAAAAAACCACGAAGGCATTTGGCATGAACATCTCCAGAACACTTAAGAAACCCTCTGCTGTTTATCTACCTCCTCTCCTGTCATGAAAGTGGAAGGTTATTTAACAAGTAATTCTGTGCTTATCACTCTCTTTCTTTAAAATATTTATTATATATTTATTTATTCGGCTGTGCTGTGTCTTAGTTGCAGCCTGTGGGAGCTAGTTCCCCAATCAGGTATTGAACGTGGGTCTCTGCATTGGAGTCTTGGCAACTGGACCACATGGGAAGTCTCTTCTCTTACTCTTGTGGACAGTAACGGGTCACAGGCCTCCTCTGAGGCCCCCTTAGAGCTGAGGCATGGGATGGCTGCAGTAATCCTCCTGTGGCTAAGGTGTGGTTTGTTGGTCATGACTCACTCACACTCCCTACATACATAGGGCTACTCCCCTGTGTGTGTGCTCTGGTGTCTGATGAGGACGGGCTTCTGACTTAAGCTTCGCCCACACTCCCCACAAACATAGGGCTACTCCCCTGTGTGTGTCCTCTGGTGTCTGATGAGGACGGACTTCCGACTGAAGGTTCGCCCACACTCCCCACAAATATAGGGCTTCTCCCCTGGTGTGTCTTCTGGTGTCTGATGAGGGCGGACTTGTGACTGAAGCTTCTCCCACACTCCCCGCAAACATAGGGCTTCTCCCCTGTGTGTGTCCTCTGGTGTGTGATGAGGTTGAAGTTCTTACTGAAGCTTCGCCCACACTCCCCACAAACATAGGGCTTCTCCCCTGTGTGTGTCCTCTCGTGTGTGATGAGGACGGACTTGTGACTGAAGCTTCGCCCACACTCCCCGCAAACATAGGGCTTCTCCCCTGTGTGTGTCCTCTGGTGTGAGATGAGATGGGACTTCTGACTGAAGCTTCGCCCACACTCCCCGCAAACATAGGGCTTCCCCCCTGTGTGTGTCCTCTCGTGTCTGATGAGGACGGACTTCTGACTGAAGTTTCGCCCACACTCCCCGCAAACATAGGGCTTGTCCCCTGTGTGTGTCCTCTCGTGTGTGCTGAGACTTGACCTGTCCTTGGAGCCTTGCCCACACTCTCCGTACGTGACTCTCATAATCCCTGAGACCCCTGCCCCCGTGAGTAATGTGCCTGTGTCCTCTGGATTCAGTTTCTGGCGTGTGCTGGGTTCGTCTTTCATTCTCTCATGCACCCCAGGACCCCCCATTTGTCCTCCGGGTGAGTAGGAAGAGGCCCTTGAAATCCTCTTCAGCCTTACGCTTTTCAGCAAAGGTTGGGGCCTGTCCTTGGCCTCCTGACCCTCAGGTTTGTCGCTTGGGCTGTGTGGATCTGAATATCGCTGATTTTGATTGCCTGGGCAGGGATCCTCTGGTTGGAGGAGGTCTCTTTCAGATGGTCTCAGGAGGGTCTGAGAGGGGTGACTGCGTTGGATGTGTTGGCTGAGGAATTTCTGACTGGAGAAGGCCAGAGAGCTGGAGGCACATGGGTGGATCTTGGGCTTTGGTTCTGCTGAAAGAGGAAGCTTTTGGTCAGGTAGCTGGTTTGCCATATTTAGGTCCTCACCAGTAATCACCTAAGTGTTGACAGTGCACGATTTGTCTCCCATCGAGTGTGTCTTTATAGTCCACGTTTCCACTCCACTCTTATTCTCTACATCTACAGAAATCCAGGAAGCTGGTGTCAAGGGCCTTTTCTACATATCACCCAGATAGGGACCTTCCAGCAGCATCAGAGGCAGTGTCTCTCCTGTTAGAGGTGGATCTGTAGGGACTTTCCCTGCGTGTAAGTGTCTGAAATGTCATGTCACAGTGGCCACAGGTATTTACCCTACTGAGGGATAAGACTTGATGACTCAGGTGAAATCTCCTGAATGGCTCCCTGTGAGGAGAAAGGGTCTATTAAGTTAGGGGCGCCTGGTCTGGAGTTCTCTGCATATGGGAGGGAGCACAGGGGGTGGTTACAGCAGGTGTGGGTAAATCTGACTTTGTGGCTCCTTGTTCAAAGAGCAGCCTTTGTGCCGATCTCTGCAGGAAGTGGGTTTGAGACTGGACGAGACCGAGCGGCCCAGGTCCCACTGACTACAGGTCTCTGGCCCCTGCTGCCCAAAGAGGTTCACAAATTACTCCTCTCTCAGTTTCCCATAGACCATAAAATAAAGGCATACACTTTCTCAAGCCTCACCAGTACTCATACCTCATTTGTTACATTCAGGTTTAGTCCATTCAACGTGCACTAGGAAGCCCTATTTAAAAATACATCTCCAGCCAGACTCTTCACATCCTCACTCGAAAGCATCTTCAGACAGCCCACTCTCCTCTCATGTCTGGCAATGAACTGACCTCTGAGGGGACTCCCCGCTGCTGTCTCTTCCCAAAAATGAGCCAGAGCATCATCTTAGCACAGAGAACATGCTGCTTGCAGCAGAAAGCCACGCAGTTGTTCTGTGTCACCCAGGAGGACCCCTGGGGCTTGCACGTGGACACAGGCCCTGAGGCTTCCGTGTCCCATCCAGCCTCCTTCTCTCCCTCTGTGCTTCCTCCCACGACCCCTGGCATGGCCTCTCTTCCTGGCCCTGGGGCTGCGGCACTGGCTGCTTCCCTGCCTGGAATCCTTTCTCGCAGGCATTATCTCTGCACAGACCCTGCCGCACCGTCCTTTACCACACCCCACCCCCTGCTCTCGCTGACCCGAGGCACGTTCCCTGCACTGGTTTTCCTCAGAGCACCAGCCCCTGTGTGGCATGAAGCCCCTGCTGACCCAGGGCAGTGGTTCTGTCTGTTTCGGTGCGTGGAGCCCTGTCTGGCACAGAGTGTGAACTCACATGACAACAGACTGGAACAGTAACTGAATGCACATCACTGCACATCTGTCGCTTAGAAATGGGAGGAAATGAGGAAGAAACAGGTAAAGGGCAGAGAGCTGGTAGGTGCCAGAAATGTTGCTTTTTGCTTCTCAGCCTTTCTGCAGAAGGTGATGTTACACATTTTTTTGCATGAAATATTAAAAATTAGAACTAGCATTTTTAATATAAAAATTGTGGCATTTGGGATCTAGCTCCCTGACTATGGACTGAACCCAACTTCTCTGCACTGGGAGTGTGAAGTCTTAGCCACTGGACAAATAATCTTATTTATAATACCATTGAAAAGAATGAAGCAATTAGGAATAAACTTAAGGAGATGAAAGACTTATATGTTGAAAACGACAAAATATTGCTGAAAGGAATCTGACATAAATAAATAGATAGTTGTCTCATGTATATGGATCTGGAGGCTTAATATTATTAAGCTGTTCATACTACCCAAAGCAATTTAAAGATTCAATGCAATTCATATTAAAATCCCAATGGAATTTTTTTCAGATATAGAAAATCCATCCAACAGTTAACATGGAATCTCAGAGCACCCCAAATAGGCAAAGCAATGTTAGAAAGAACAGCAAAGCTGGAGGCCTCTGATTTCAGAACATACTACAAAGGTACAGGAACCAAAAGAGGGTAGATTTGGCAAAAAATGTATCCTTAGTCGCTCAGTGTTCTTGATTTTTTGTGACCTTTTGGACTGTAGCCCACCAGGCTCCTCTGTCCAGGGGATTTCTCAGGCAAGAATACTGGACAGGGTTGCCATTTCCTTCTCCAGGGGATCTTCTTAACCCATGGATTTAACCCACATCTCCTGTGTCTCCTGCACTGAAGGCAGATTCTTCACCTGCTGAGCCACTGAGGAAGCTGGCTGGCATAAAGACAGATATGTCAATCAATGGAACAGAATAGACAGCCAGAAATAAACTCTTGGATACATGGTCTAATGATCTTCATCTCGGGTGTCAAGATAATGGGGAAAGTTTAATCCCTGTAATGAATGGTGCTGGGGAAACAAAATAACCATATGCAAAATAATGAACATCTTACATCTTGAAGAAAAATCAATTCAGAATGGATGAAAGACCTAAATGCAAGACTTGATAAGACTCTTAGAAGAAAACAAGGGTGAAGAGTTCAGGACATTGAATCAGCAATGATTTCTTAGATATGGTACCAAGTGCACAAGTATTAGTAACAAAGTACAAATAGACAAATGAGATTAATCTTAAAACCTCTGTGCACAAAGGACACTGAACAGAGTTGAAAAGGCCACCTACAGGATGGTAGAAAATATTTGTAAAATATGCATCTGATAAGGGGTTACTAAGCATACACCATTATGAAGGCTACCTATAAGCCCGGAAGAGAACCTGATTGACCATGATGGCATCTTGATATCAAATTTCCATGCTCCAGCCTTGTAAGAAAACAAATTTCTGTGGTTTAAGGAATGCAGTCTGCTTTGTTATGGCAGTCTGAGCTGACTAACAGTGAGACAAGGAATTGAATAGACATTTCTCCAAAGAAAATACACAAATGGCCAACAAACACATGAAAAGATGCTCAATATTACTAATCAACAGGGAAATACAAACTGAAACCTTCTGTGATGGGCAATATGTATAAGAAGACAATAGCAAGTTTGGTAAGGATATGGATAAATTGGAACCCTTATACACTATTGTTGGCAATGTAAAATGTTGCAAGCTTTCTAGAAAACAGTATGGAGTTTCCACAGAAAATTAGAACTACTGTATGACCTCACAATCTAACTCAAGAGTGTATTTCCATAAAGAATTGAAAGCAAGTTATTGAATAAATAGTGGGCACATGTATGGGCATTTCCACATTATTCCCAATGGGCAAGATGTGTAAGCAATCTAAATGTTCATTGGTGGATAAAACATAAAGATTATATATAAGATATATGTTATAGCTATTATATCCACATGCACACAACGGAATGTTTTGAAGCCTTAAAAAAGAATTCTGTCATATGCTCCATCATGGATGGGCCTTGATGATATTATACTAAGTGAAATGAACCAATCAAAAAAGACAAATATTGCCTGATTCCACTTCTATGAGGTATCTAAATTAATCAAATCCATAGAAACAGAAAATATAATCGTGGTTGCCAAGGGCTATGAGGAGGAAGGATTGGAGAATTGTTACTCAGTGGGTTAGGGCTTCAGTCACCCAAGATGTAACATTTCTACAGATTTGTTGTACATCAATGTGTATATATATCCCCGGTGGCTCACCGGTAAAAAATCCACCTGCAATGCAGGAGATGCAACAGATGCAGGCTCAATCCCTGGGTTGGGAAGATCACCTGGAGCAGGAGATGGCAACCCACTCCAGGATTCTTGCCTAGAGAATCCCATGGACAGAGGAGCCTGGTGGGCTACAGTCTATGGGTACGCAGAGTCAGACATGACTGAGCAATTAACACTGTGGCCACTAACACTAACGTGCACATAGTTAGGAACAGTGTGCCATACACTCAGAAATTGTTAAAAAGGTAAATAAAGACGTGCAGGCGTATGGTGAACTGAGGCGTATGTATTCCCTATGAAGAATCTCTCCTTATGTCAAAACCTTTGCAGACAACCAAATGTTTGTTTTCATGTCCCTTTCACTAGTTTTAATAACCTAATGGAACAGAGGGACTTCCCTGGTGCACAGTGGATGAGAATCTGCCTGCCAATGCAGGGGACACAGGTTCGATGGCTGGTCCAGGAAGATTCCACTTTGTGCGGGGCAGCTAAGCCTGTGTGTCACAAACTACAGAGCCTGCATGTGCTCTGCAATGAGAAGACACTCACCGCAACCAGAGAAAGCCCATGGACAGCAATGAAGACCCAGTGCAGCCAAAACTAAATAAATAATTTTGAAAAATCTGGGAGAACAGAAATCCAGAGATGGAGAATCATAGAACTATCTAAATTGTTTTCTCCAGTCTAGGCAGATTAACTCTTCTAAACTGTTTGAGCAGCAGAAGAGGAAGTGAGCTGCTCACTTCTATTTTATAATAAGTGTACTTCATTTTATTTACCTGATGCCATCTCTGGTCAGTGAAATGTCGGAAAGATCATGGAGAATAAATAGTTCTCTCAAACCCTTACCCAGAATCAAAATAAAGAATTAGTTTAACCTTGGGGTAAGAAGATCATGGGTTTTGTTTTATATACATAACATAAATAATATATCTTGACATAATATGTTAATTGTTTCCTCTTTGAAGAGATTTAATCCAATAACCAATGAGATTAGTAATAAATCTGTTTGGTGAATTTATTTCTAAGGTTTCTTTAACTGCCTTTCACTAAGAATGTTTAGCAAAAATAATTCTTTGTAAAAAGAATGATTAATAACCATAAAATTTTTGAGAATTACACTGGAAAACCTTTACATTCATCTTCATTCAGGCTAATGTCAATATTCAGCCACAACCACTTCGGAATGCTGAAAATTATGTCTTCCTTACTACTGGCTGAGATGTAGCTGAGACCTAAGCCTAGGCTGGTTTCAGGAAGACACCTGCACATCCTCCTGGCCTCTCACCTTGCTGCCTTGGTGTCCATTCTTCATCAGAATCCTCAGAGTCATCTACCTGGGGTTTGATGACCTGCCTGCGGTGATACATGAAATCCGGTCGAGTGGCTCTGAAACCTGGAAAGAAGCAAAATATTTGTTCTAAGAAAGAGAAACAATGCATAGAAGCAATGGGAAGTGTCACAAAGTCAAGGAAATCTGTAGGATGGGCTGGGGGAATCTAGAATAAGGCAAGAGGTGAGCTCTGCACTGCAGGGTCAACCTCCCTTTGGTACAAAACTGTAAACATTTCCTTAGTCTCCACACAAAAGGGAACTGTGAGCAGATGAAGCTACCTTGAGCAGATGAAGCTACCTAAGAGCAGGCCAAGTGAACACTGAGGGTGAAGACCTGTTTCATGTTTCCCAGGCTCACAGGCGCCCAGCACTTCCTGTTACCTATAGCAATCAGCGCTTCGTAGTTTCTTTTCATATTCCTATATCGGATTTTTTCCCATTCTCCTATCTCTTCCCATTCTTCCTTGGAGAAATATACGGAGATGTCTTTGAAAGCATCTTTGGCCTAAGGAAAATAATAGATTTCATCAGTGATTTACTAATCTAAGTCAGACCTTAGAGCTGGGCCTTCTCCTCCACCTTTTGTGCAGGGAGTAGCCTGAAGCTGCAGGATGGTCTGAGAGAGGCAGGGATGAAGACTTTCCTTCCCGACTGTGTCCTGCTTAACTGAACAAACGCTGAGCATTTTCCTAGCTCTCCCTGGACAGAGCAGTTGACGAAGCTAGTGTCCTGTTTTGTCCCACTCCACCCCACCATCTCAGACAGGACCAGGCATTCCCATCCTGTGTACAGTCACAGG
The DNA here is from genome assembly GCF_033118175.1 of Dama dama. NCBI lineage: Eukaryota > Metazoa > Chordata > Mammalia > Artiodactyla > Cervidae > Dama > Dama dama. Next base: position 84,910,861 of record NC_083681.1, read on the forward strand.
GAAATTCAGTCAGCTGCCCAGGCAAGCAGTCTGTGGTGCTTCAGGGACCTGCGCCGTGTCCTTCCTATAGAGCTGGCTTAGAGCCCAGCTTTGCTGCCTCCACCTCTCACCGTGGGCTTCCGCTCTGTTCTCCCGGGATCTCCCTCAGTGCTCTCCTCTGGAGACCTGTTCGGCCTCATGGCCATTGGAGTGCTCAAGGCCAAGGTGCCTGTGGAAGAAGAAGGTGATGAGATAGCCCAGACCAGTGTCCAGAGCCTGGTCTGTCTGCCTTGGGTGGAGTGTCCAGGGCAGGAAGGTGAGGGGAAAGTCAGGGTGAGGGTATTGGTGGGATGGACGGATCCTGACTAGATATGACAGATCAGCCTCTTGTGAACTAGATTTGGGTTCTTTGGTTCCCCTACAATTCAGCCCCTCTGAGGGAAGGCACTGGGAGGCATGTGTCTGTGGATGATGAAGGAATCCTTGAGGAGACCCGGAAACCCCTAACTGCTGGACTGGGGTCAGGCTGAAATCAGGACTCTGTTCCAGTGCAGCAGAGGGAATGTTTCTCCAAGAAGGGTTTTGACGATCTCCTCCTGAACACTCAGAAAAATCTGGGCATAACGTAAGTTCTACGTCTAAGGGAGAAGTCGCTCGGCTTGAGGAGATCTGGGTCCCACAGGCTGAAGTAACTGGGGTCCTCAGACAGAGGGGACTGGAGATCTTTTGTCTGATGTAGAACGCGCAGGGTGAGAAAACTTGGGATCTGTGAGGCTGAGGAATTCGGGGGTTTCTTATTAAGGGACTTTAAGTCTCCGACAGGCAGGACAGTTAGGGTCTTGAGGAGGAAGAGTTTTAAGAGCTCGCAGGCGGAGGGATTCAGGGTCTGCGAGGTTGAGGAAAGTTGGTGTCTCTGCGGTGGTATTTTTAGGGTGCCTCAGGCTGAGGGGAACTGGGGTTAATCTAGGTATTTGAGGGTCGCAGCCCTAGGGGATTCGGTGTTTCTCTGGGTGAAGGTACTTGTAATCCCTGAAGCTGACGAGACGCAAGCCCCCTTCAGATTAGGACTCAGGTTGCTCAAAGTTGACAGGATTTCTGGCCTCCCACCCTGGAATTTGAAACCATCAGGCTAAGGGTTCATGAGGGCTGCGCAGGGCGCGTTTCCGTCAGCCTCCCCGCTGTCCTGCCGCGCTGCCCACCCTGTCCCCAGGAGCGCTAGAGGTTCAGCGACGTCCAGTCCTTCAGCACTGAGGTGAAGTGAAGGGCCAGCAGCCTGCCTGTACCCTGTCAGGCACAAGCGACCAATCGGCATTGTGACTGAGGCAGTCTGGCCAATAGGCGCTCGGAGTGTGGGGAGCACGATGGAGGCCCCGCCCCACCACTCGGGGATTGGCTGCTGTGTGGGCGTTTCTGTCAAGCCTCCAGCGCGCAGGCGCATCTTGGCTGGTTTGTTTGTTTTCAGGCATGGCCTCTTAGGCCTGGATCCTCAAGTGGGCGGGTTGTCCTCAGGCTGAATGGTTCTTTCCAGTGCCCTCAACTGGTATATCGGCTCCGTCAGACTGTAACCGTGCTCCCGGAGTGTATCCTAGGCCCCCCTTTGCCCTACCTTGTCAAATCCAGTTTTGGCAAGAACTCTTATGTGGTGAGTACTGCATTATTCAAGGGAAACGGTGTAATTAACTGCATTTTCATGAGACACATGATAAACACCGTGTGGTCACAGATTTAAACACAACGTGTGGAATAAGGATGTTAGAAAAAACTTGGAGGATTTTTAACCTGAAAGTAGAAGTAGCACTGATGAGCCATCTGTATATTTAATGTAGGTATGAGAAGCCTTCAGAAATGAGGTATAAATAAAACCTCAAAGCCCTGAAAGTGTTTTCTGGAAGCCGAGGCATTGATCTGGAGGACTGTGGATCCACTGAGCTGCGTTTGCCTGCCACCTAGTGGCTTCACAAGGTAAAACAGGGACACTGTTCCTGGCCCTTAGGTAGCTTTGCTCACAGAAAAATAATGTGATTTCCATGTATTGGAAGCAAAGCGACTGACTGTAGAATTAGTGTCAAGTGGTGGTTGGGAGTCTGGATGGAGAAATGTTATCAGAAAAGTGAGTTTACCTCTTGGTGGGTGTAGAGCCAGAAGGTACAACCCAGCCAAAGCTCATGGGAAGGAAAAGTGTATTACTTGCAGAACTATGGAGAACACCATGGAGCTTTCCAGAGCAGGGTCTCTGTAAACCACAAAGTTGGGTTAGCTTTAATCTATGAGTACAGGCATGTTCCAGCTTCTGTGGTGACTCAGATGGTAAACAAGCTGTGCATAGCAGAAGTCCCGGGTTCAACCCCTAAGTGAGGAAGATCCCAAGAGGAGGGCGGGGCAGTCCACTCCAGTATTCTTGCCTGGAGAATCCCATGGACAGAGGAGGCTGGTGGTCCATGGGGTTGCAAAGAGTCAGACATGAGTGAGTGACGAACACTTTAACTTTCCAGGCATGTTCATTAAGGGTCTTGGGCTGTGGGAGACTCCAAGCTTCAGTTGATTTAAGTCTTGAGAGTCAGAACCAGTCACCATCAGCATCCCTTACATTCCAGCTTGTCTGGTATACATATAGATATCTATTCTTGATATAGATATAGATATCTATTCTTCTTCATATTCTTTCCCCTTATCAGTTCAATTCAGTCTCTGAATCACGTCTGACTCTTTGCAGCCCCATGGAGTGTAGCACGCCAGGCCTCCTTGTCTATCAGTAACTCCCGGAGTTTACCGAAACTCGTGTCCATTGATTCAGTGATGCCATCCAACCATCTCATCCTCTGTCGTCCCCTTCTCCTCCTGCCCTCAATCTTTCTCAGCATCAGGGTCTTTTCAAATGAGTCAACTCTTCACATCAGGTGGCCAAAGCATTGGAGTTTCAGCTTCAACATCAGTCTTTCCAATGAAGACTCAGGTCTAATCTCATTTAGAATGGACTGGTTGGATCCCCTTGCAATCCAAGGGACTCTCAATCTTCTCCAACACCACAGTTCAAAAGCATCCATTCTTCAGCACTCAGTTTTCTCTATAGTCCAACTCTCCCATCCATACATGACCACTGGAAAAACCATAGCCTTGACTAGAGAGACATTTGTTAGCAACGTAACATCTCTGCTTTTTAATATACTGTCTAGGTTGGTAATAACTTTTCTTCCAAGGAATAAGTGTCTTTTAATTTCATGGCTGCAGTCACCATCTGCAGTGATTTTGGAGCCCCCCGAAATAATGTCAGCCACTGTTTCCCCATCTATTTGCCATGAAGTGATGGGACCAGATGCCATGATCTTAGTTTTCTGAATGTTGAGCTTTAAGCCAACATTTTCAGTCTCGGATTTCACTTTCATCAGGAGGCTCTTTAGTTCTTCTTCACTTTCTGCCAAAAGGGTTGTGCCATCTGCATTACTGATATTTCTCCCGGCAATCTTGAATCTAGTTTGTGCTTCATCCATGTGCTACATCATTTCTCGTGATGTACTCTGCATAGAAGTTAAATAAGCGGGGTGACTATATATTGCCTTGATATGCTCCTTTCCCGATTTGGAATCAGTCTGTTGTTCCATGTCTGGTTCTGACTGTTGCTTCTTGACCTGCATACAGATTTCTCAAGAGGCAGGTCAGGTGGTCTGGTATTCCAATCTTTTTTTGATTTTCCAGTTTATTGTGACCCACACAGTCAAAGGCTTTGGCATAAACTATAAAGCAGAAATAGATATTTTTTCGGGAACTCTCTTGCTTTTTTGATGATCCAGTGGATGTTGGCAATTTGATCTCTGGTTTCTCTGCCTTTTCTAAAGCCAGCTTGAAGATCTGGAAGTTCACAGTTCATGTATTGCTCAAGCCTGGCTTGGAGAATTTTGAGCATTATTTTGCTAGTGTATGAGATGAGTGCAATTGTGCAGTAGTTGGAGCAATCTTTGGCATTGCCTTTCTTTGGGATTGGAATGAAAACTGACCTTTTCCAGTCCTGTGGCCACCTCTGAGTTTTCCAAATTTGCTGACAGATTGAGTGCAGCACTTTCACAGCATCATCTTTTAGGATCTAAATAGCTCAAGTGGAATTCCATCTCCTCTACTAGCTTTGTTTGTAGTGATGTCTCCTAAGGCCCACCTGACTTCACATTCCAGGATGTCTGGCTCTAGATGAGTGATCACACCATCGTGATTATCTGATTCATGAAGATCTTTTTTGTACAGTTCTTCTGTGTTTACTTGCCACCCCTTCTTAATATCTTCTGCTTCTGTTAGGTCCATACCATTTCTGTCCTTTACTGAGCCCATCTTTGCGTGAAATGTTCTTATAAGCATAAATTTTAAGGTTGCTATTGCAGGGAATGGCCACAAGGCGTCAGGACTTTATCATGCCCAGTTGTGATTACCTTGTAAGTGAAAACTTTCAAGTTTTAACTCAAGACTGTAATTCAATATGGAATGTACCTGAAGAAACACCCAAAAGCTTGTGTGTTCTTTCTGAACTTTCTTATTTATTTATTGTAATAAATTTTTTAATTTACTGGCAGGTCCATGTGGCATGTGGGGTTTTTAGTTCCCCGACCAAGTGTCGAACCCTCGCCCCCTGCATTTGAAGCACAGAATCTTAACCACTGGACTGCAGGGAAGTCCCCCTAAGCATTATTTTTTTAAAGTAACCTTTATTTCATATTGTAGTAACATTGATATATCACGTGTTGTTGGTGGCAGGTGAACCGAATGTATTTTCTATTTTTGTTGTTGTCCGGTAGCAGAGTGAGATCTTTTTGTAGGAGCGTTCCTTTTTCTACAGTCCCTGTTGTACTGGTAAGACATCTATTTGTATATATATAAGTGTACATAAATGTAAATATCTACATACATAGATATGTAAATGTCCAGAAAGAGATATAAATGTCTACATTTATAGATATACAAATGTCTATATGCATAGAAATATACATTCTAGGTACATAGATGTATAAATACCCAGGTTCATAGAGGCATAAATATCTATAAACATAGACATATAAATATATATGTACATATAGACATAACTATCTATGGAAAACAGAAAAAGAGACACAGATGTACAGAACAGACTTTTGGACTCTGTGGGAGAAGGCGAGGGTGGGATGTTTCAAAAGAACAGCATTGAAACATGTATATTATCTAGGGTGAAACAGATCACCAGCCCAGGTTGGATGCATGAGACAAGTGCTCGGGCCTGGTGCACTGGGAAGACCCAGAGGGAGCGGGTAGAAAGGGAGGTAGGAGGGGGGATCGGGATGGGAAATACATGTAAATCCATGGCTGATTCATGTCAATGTATGACAAAAACCACTACAATATTGTAGAGTAATAGCCTCCAACTAATAAAAAAAAAATGAAAAAAAAAAAAAAGAAGTATTCAATTTGTTGTAAACCATGGGCCCCACCCAAACCTAATGAATCAGAAAATTTTGAAGTGGGGCCCTGCAATTCATGTTTTCTAGGCAAGATTTTCAGTTGATTATGATGTACATGAAATTTTAGAACCTCAGTGGCTGTTTTTTAAAGTCAACTTGGAAAGTGAACCCTCTTACACTGTTGGTGGGAATGGAAACTAGTATAGCCGATATGGAGAACAGTGTGGAGATTTCTTAAAAAACTGGAATTAGAACTGCCGTATGACCCAGCAATCCCACGTCTGGGCATACACACTGAGGAAACCAGATCTGAAAGAGACACGTTCACCCCAATGTTCATCACAGCACGATTTACAAAAGCCAGGACATGGAAGCAACCTAGATGCCCATCAGCAGATGAATGGATAAGGAAGCCGTGGTACATATACACCATGAAATATTACTCAGCCATTAAAAAGAATTCATTTGAATCAGTTCTAATGAGATGGATGAAACTGGAGCCCATCATACAGAGTGAAGTAAGCCGGAAAGATAAAGACCAATACAGTATACTAACACACATATATGGAATTTAGAAAGATGGTAATGATAACCCTATATGCAAAACAGAAAAAGAGACACAGATGTACAGAACAGAATTTTGGACTCTGTGGGAGAAGGCGAGGGTGGGATGTTTCAAGAGCACAGCATCAAAATATGTATATTATCTAGGGTGAAAGAGATCAGCAGCCCAGGCTGGATGCATGAGACAAGTGCTCAGGCCTGGTGCACTGGGAAGACCCAGAGGAATTGGGTGGAGAGGTAGGTGGGAAGGGGGATCGGGATGGGGAACACATGTAAATCCATGGCTGACTCATGTCAATGTATGACAAAACCCACTACAATATTGTAAAGTAACTAGCCTCCAACTAATAAAAATAAATGGAAAAAAAAAAAAGAAATATACATTCTAGGTACATAGATGTATAAATACCTAGGTTCATAGAGACATAAATATTTATACACATAGACATATAAATACATATGTACATATAAACATAACTATCTATGTATATACAGATATAAATATCTATTATAGATACATATAGTCATAGGTATCTGTATACATAGACATGTAAATATCTGTATACACGGAGGATGGTTACACAGTGGACAATGAAGGAGACCACCTTATAGACAACATAAGTGATACAGATAGTGACATTTATAAGAGCATACTAGGAGAGAGAAACATAAACAATTTCAAACAAAGAGAACACAGCTAAACAAGATGCATGTGATTAGTTTTAATCTGAGGGCACTAAACCAACAAGTCCACAGGGGGTCAGTAGATGATGGCAAAGTCTGGAAGGGTGAGATAGTGAAAACAAGTTAAATGTTTCACCTTTGTTTACAAAGCATACCTTATAAATTTTTGGATTCATACTTGTTACCTCCTTAAGTATGTATCATCCTATATATCCTCCTATGCCCACATCCAAACTGTTTCAAATAAAATCAAGCATAACTCCAACTTGTTGCAACTCTATTTAGAGAGTTGTTGCAATTTCATGAAAAAGACACATTGTGATTCTTTTGTATAGACCAGTAATAGTTAGGATTTCTGTCTGTTTTTTTTTTTTTTTTTTTTTTTTTTTTAGGGTCCTTAGAGATCATTTAAAATTTCAACACTTCTCCCTGCTTCACCTTGTTCTGATTCAATTGACATTGGAAAAGTTATGGAAAGAGTGTTTAATATAATCTGAACTCACCAGGTATCTATTGTTTGGTGTACATAAAGATCTGAGAAGTAGACTTCGATGGATGTAAAAATAAATATTGTGGATATAGAACATAATTAGAAATTGCGAGAGTCTTTTGACCAGAGAGCAATCACAATGGATCCACTTCATCTCCCACACCCATGAGGACAAGTTTATCTTGGTTATAATATCAGCAACTGAAGAGTTAAAGTGTTGAAAGGTTGTTGCTGAACCATAAGACGCTGGAATTCTTGGCCTCCTGAGGAGACGAATTCAATCCAGGGCCAGAGACGAGGCTGGATCGCTCAGAGCTTTTGTGTAATAAAGTTTTATTAAAGTATAAAGGAGATAGAGATAGCTTCTGACATAGGTATCAGAAGGGGGCAAAAGAGTACACCCCTCCTTGTCTTTAGGTGTATGTTATATAGTCACTCACAGTCTGTTAATGAAAAGAAGGGAGTGTCATAAAATTTAGAACGGTACCAGATAATTCATCCCTGGCCATAAAACGATTGACTTGAATCTTGTAGAAGGGCAGAATACCAACAAATAGTTTCCTTTACAAAGATTAGGGGAACAATACCTGAATAAGTAGGTTGGGCCATTTGGCAGAACCAACTTGGAGATAGAATCTGGGGTACATTAACATAGCTTAAGACAACATTTCCATAAGAAAAAGCAATGTATTGGTAAACTCAAGGTTTGAGAGTAGTTAGTTTCAGGAGAAACCAGGTGTCATGGCAACACAGCATTTTCAGAGAAACCTCCTTTTAAATTTGTATAGAGAAGAAAAATATCGCTGGTTTTTTTCCTCCTGCCGCTTAAGAGAAATAAAAATGTCTGGCACTTGCAGCCTCTTTCCTCCATTTGGAGACCCCTGGCCTTCCTGCCTGTTACCCTCTCAGTGTTATCACTGTGAAAAATGATTATGAAAAGAAATCTATGGAATGTTTTCATAGATAGGATGCAACTTTCCAAGAGGCTTTAAATTTTAGGTGAATGTTTTATTATTTGAAATCTTGAGTGGATTACAGACTCTGTAAATTTTACAGACTGTTCAAAGTTACATTCTGTTCCATCCCAGAATGAATCCATTACCTTTTGGTTCATGCACTTGTGATGGACTTAATCAGCTTAGAAACAATCTGTGTTGGAGACTGGTCTAAACCAATGTGTGCATACCAGCTGCAGGTCTGTCAAGAAACATTTATTCTCATGTTGTTGTAGTTGCTGTTCAGTTGCTAAGTTGTGTCTGACTCTTTGTGACCCCATGGACTGCAGCACGCCAGGAATCCCTGCCCATCACCAACTCCCGAAGCTTGCTCAAATTCATGACAGTTGAGTCAGTGATGCCATCCAACCATCTCTTCCTCTGTCATCCCCTTCTCCATTTGCCTTCAGTCTTTCCCAGCATCAGTGTCTTTTCCAGTGAGTCTGCTCTTCACATCAGGGGGCCAAAGGATTGGAGGTTTGGTTTCAGCGTCAGTCCTTCCTATGAATGTTGAGGACTGATTTCCTTTAGGATTGACTGGTTTGATCTCCTCGCAGACCCAGGGACTCTCAAGAGTCTTCTCTAGCACCACAGTTCAAAAGCATTAGTTCTTCAGTGCTCTGCCTTCTTTGTGGTCCTACCCTCACATCCGTACATGACTACTGCAAAAACCAGTAGCTTTTACTCTCACATACGGGATATCAAATTTGTTTTTACATAGTGCCTGCTATATTTAGGCTCTTGGTTCATACTTCATGTACCCATGTAGTGTTATATTTAAATCCAGTTTGAAACAGAGCTTTGTTTGAAGAACGTTTTGCCACTAGCAGCGTTCTATTCTCACCAGCACCTCTTACCTTGGTGTGACATCTCAAAACTCAGAAACTCTTACATGTTGATATGAATATCAATTTCATCTTAGCAGAGTTTAAACAGAAAAGTGACATAATCAGGGTGTCTATTTTATCAGGTTTCTCCAGGGAGAAAATTGAAGCTTGATGTGGTTCAGTTGCTCAGTCGTGTCCAACTCTTTGCAACCCCATAGACTGCATCATGCTGGTCTTCCCGGTCCGTCACCATCTACCAGAGTTTGCTCAAAGTCCTGTTCATTGTGTTGGTGATGCTCTCCAACCATCTCGTCCTCTGTCATCCCCTTCTCCTCCTGCCCTCAGTCTTTGAAATTTAAATTGTTAGAAGGCAGAGTTCATACAGCTTATGGGCTCCTTGACTCCATTTTTTCTTGTAAGAATTTTCTTAGGTATTTTTCAAGTGTGACCTTTCATTCATATAATAGCAAATAACAGAATTAGAAGAAACCAATTTGAAACAACAGATCGTTTCTCTCCTGACAATCTGAACACAAAGGAACCAGTGGGAACCGCAAAGATCTGGGGGCCAAGCTTTTAAGAATATTTTAGGTTGGCAAATACTAATTAGTATGCTTTCCGTTTCAACAATTCTTATTCTGATACAGAATATCCTTTTCTAGAAGGCTTCCAGTGTGGCTGCCTCCTGCTGGAAGCATGGGAGAAGGAATCAGGTCACTTTCTGTCTGTCTTTACAAGACACTGGACTCAACTCTAAGAAATCCCTGGATCTTCCCTGAATCCTGACCACCACATGGCCAAAGATACTGGTGACAGTTTTGTTTTGCCTGTTAAAGTGTTTAATGGCAAAGATTCTTTCGGTTTCCTGATGTGGGTGACAGGTGGGGCCCAGTGATGATTTTTTCTTTAAGAAAGTTACTTGCCAGTTCCCACCTGAGGGTGAGGCCCCTGTCCAATGATGAGAGACCTGTGCCTCCAGGAGAGCAAATTTATGCTAGTTTAAACCTGACCAACTTCTGTCTGCATGGTAGATTTAGACCTCTCTGTCTTGTCTAGGGGCTTCCTTGATGGCTTAGATGGTAAAGAATATGCATGCAGTGCAGGAGACCTGGGTTCATCTCTGGATCGGGAAGATCCCCTGGAGAAGGGAATGACGACTGAATCCAGTATTCTTGCCTGCAGAATCCCATGAACAGAGGAGGCTGGAGGGCTACAGTCCATGTGGTCAGAAACAGTCAGACATGTCTGAAAGATGAACACTTTGACTTTTCAATCCTGTCTGCACTGATTATGTTTAGACAGGACATCTTGCTTTCTGCAATGAGAATATTGACACCTGACCATGGTCTGTGTGCACAAGGATGTGGAGACCTGGGTGCGGACTGGGCCTGGCCTCCGTCCTGGAAAACTCCGTGCCTGTGTCTGAATGTCAGTGCTCAGAGGTCTGGGGCCTGGAGCTGAGGTGGGCCTCTCTGGGTAATGTGCCCTCCTCTGAGTGGGGTTCCATGGCCCTCCCAGGGTCAGTGCTGCAGTAGGGTTCTTAGTCTTTCCTCCTGCCAGGCTCCCCTGCCCTGAGGCTCATGGAGACCCCTCAGGTGGGCTACATGGTAATTATTCCAGTTTTTCAGCACATTCAGTTTGAGTAGGGAGGCAGGTTCACCTGGCTAATTGATTCCAGGGTACAAGGATCAGGCAAAAAACCAACGGGCAGCAGGTGAGGTTGCTATGTGATCGCCTTCCCGAAGGCCGTCCTTGCTCAGCAGACACCAGCCCTGCCCCTCGTCTTCTAACCCCACGCCTGGTGTGTTTCCTCAACACCTCAGTGGGAAAACAAAGAACGGAGCCCACTGGAACCAAGGCAGTGTGTTCAACATTATCGTGACAGCTGTCAAAACAGTTAGTATCAGACAGAAGCAAAGGGCAGGAGAGGAGGACTTCTCTGGGACGAGAGAAGTTTCCAGGAAAACACTCGTTTCCGCCTTTGGGGCCCACCATCAGGGACCTGGTGTCCTAACCAAGAGTCATGCGGCCCCAGATGCAGGGTTTGGGGACCGTGTGGGTCTCACCCCGTCCACAGGGGTCCGGATCCTGTGCCCAGAGACCCCGTGTCTGCTCTTCACCTCTGTGTGTCTTACCCCTTGGAGATCCCCAACATCTGAATTGAGGGCGTTGCCCTGATTCATCTGTGGTCTTTCTTCTCTTAATCTTGTGACATTCACGTGAGGTCAGGCACCTTTGAATGGGTTGTTGCTCTGTGTTCTTGGATGAAAAACCTTTGGCGGTGTCATATTAATATCATAGTGTATCACAGACCTAATCTGTAGGGTCGCCGCTGTCTGGGGTCCCCTAGATGGATTTTCTGTAATTTAATTTTTGATTTTCTATTGGAGTCAGGTTGATTTCCATTGTTTTATTAGTTTTAGCTGTACAGGAACTTAATTTGATTTTACATAGAAGTGAATCTATACTTTTTCCAATTTTTTTCCTCATATACATTATTACAGTCTCTTTAGTGAGAGTTCCCTGTTCTTTTCACTAGGTCCTATTTGCTTATCAGTTTGTTAGATCTTAGTGTGTATATAAATCCTAAACTCGTTATCCGTTCTTTCTTTCTTTTGATACTCATAATTTGATTGTCGCAGGCTGTGAAGTCCGTTTTGTACATTAGGTCATTGGTATGAATTTATAGATTGTGCACATAAGTGATATCTCATGATATTTGTCTTTCTGTCTCTGAGTTCCCTCACCTGGTGTGATGATTTCTTAGCACACCCATGCTGCTGACAGCATCCTTGTTTCACTCTGTTTTACGGTTGAGTGGTGTTCCAATTATAGATGTACCGCCTTATCCTCACTTTTCTTCCACTGGACCTTTTGGTGGATTCCATGCCTTGTCTATTGAAAGAGTGCTGCCCTGAAAATCAAGGTGCACGTGTCATTTTTGAATGGTGATTTTCTGTGGACCACGCTTCCCTGATAGCTCCGTTGGTAAAGAATCCACCTGCAATGCAGGAGACCCCAGTTCGATTCCTGGGACATGATGATCCGCTGGAGAAGGGATGGGCTACCCACTCCAGTATTCTTGAGCTTCCTTTGTGGCTCAGCTGGTAAAGAATCTGCCTGCAATGTGGGAGACCTGAGCTTGATCCTTGGGTTGGGAAGATCCCCTGGAAAAGGGAAAGGCTACCCACTGCAGTGTTCTGGCCTAGAGAATTCCATGGACTGTAGAGTCCATAGTGTTGCAAAGTGTTGAACATGACTGAGTGACTTTCACTTCACATTCTCTGGACATAAGCCCATGAGTGGGATTGCAGGGTCATAGGATAGCTCTATGTCTTGTGTTTCTTGGAAGCTCCATGCTCTTTTCCAAAGTGCTTTCAACATTTACATTCCCAAAAAGATTGTAGGAAGATTTCATTTTCCATATATTCTTTGCAGATGTTTTATTTTATTTATTTATTTAATCTTTATTCTTTGTAGATCATTTTGATGATGGCCACCATGACCAGTGTGAGGTGATACCTTAGTGTAGTTTTGATTGGCATTGATTTAATAATTATTGGTGTGGACTGTCTATCCATGTGCTTTATTATTTTATACTTTGTGAGTACAATTTATCTCTTGAAACTGGCTTCTTGAACCTTGGCCCTGTTTGGAATTCTTTTCTGATGAAATACCCCAGGACATTTCTTGAGAGCAGATGTCATTTAAAGCTCTGTCAAACTTGTGACTATTTAGAGCCCTTCAGCACCTGTTTTATGGCTTTCCTGCTCACTCGGTGGTAAAAGAATCCACCTGCAATGCAGGAGACTTTGAGGAGACCTGGGCTCCATCCCTGGGTTGGGAAGATTCCCTGAAGAATGAAATGGCAAACCACTCCAGTATTCTTGCCTGGAGAATCCCATGGGCATCCTTTGTCCTGGCAGGCTACAGTCCATGGGGTTGCAAAGAGTCAGACACGGCTGAGTGACTAAGCCCAGCACACAGTACACTATTAAATTAATTGATGGTGAAGTTTGGTATAGCACAGACATGGGTGCAAGTTTTTGTCGTGCTCATAGGATGAAGCCAGATGTTAGTAAAATGTCTTGTATACCTTCTCGTACTCCAATGTGAGATGCAGATATTTCCAGTTTTATTCATAAGGCTATTGTTATTAATATGGATGCTGTTGGATTAAATAGATTTGTGGCAGTGCATTGGCCTGAGAATAATAAATAATGACAGTTATCATGAGTCATATTGATGTGGTGGATTGTGTAAAGTATTTAGTTGATGCTTCTGTTGCTCCTGGGTTGAATTTATTTATTATGATGGGGATCGTGCCTAATATATTTATTTCAAAGCCAAATCAGTTAGGTAATCAATGGAGATAATTATAATGACAATAAATCCTGAGAAAATAGTTGATAGGATAATGATAAAGATGATGGGACTTATTAGTACAGAAAGGGTATAAATGAACATTTTTGGGGTACAGTTCCAATAGTTTAAATAGCTGACCTTACTTATAGAATGTGGTGTAGTTTGGTAGCACAGAGAACTTTGGATTCTTAGGGGTACATTCAACTCCTACAATTCTAGATAAGAGGATTTAAATCTCTATTATTTACTCTCTCAAAGTAACTCTAGTCAGACACATTTCTTATGCTTGTGGAAGAGTACCTGATAATAGGATGGATAAGAATATGTGTCATATGCATAGGGCTTAGTGTTAGGGATAGAAAATATTTGAGAGTAAATGTATTCATTGGTCATATTGGAATCAGGGGTCTAATGCTCAAATTGATAGGAAGGAGACTGTTAATAATAGTGATTTGGTTCAGTTCAGTTGCTCAGTCCTGTCTGACTCTTTGTGACCCCATGGACTGCAGCATTCCAGGCCTCCCTGTCCATCACCAACTCCTGGAGTTGACCCACACCCATGTCCATTGAGTCGGTGATGCCATCTCACCATCTCATCCTCTGTCGTCCCCTTCTCCTCCCGCCTTCAATGTGTCCCAGCACCAGGGTCTTTTCAAATAAGTCAACTCTTCGCAGCAGGTGGCCAAAGTATTGGAGTTTCAGCTTTAGCATCAGTCCTTCCAATGAATACCAATGAATATTCAGGACTGATTTCCTTTAGCATGGACTGGTTGGATCTCCTTGGAGTCCAAGGGATTCTCAAGACTTCTCCAAGACCACAGTTCAAAAGCATCCATTCTTCAGCGCTCAGCTTTCTTTATAGTCCAACATTCACATCTATACATGACTACTGGAAAAATCATAGCTTTAACTAGACAGATCTTTTTGACAAATAATGTCTGTGCTTTTTAATATGCTCTCTATGTTAGTCATAACTTTTCTTCCAAGGAGCAGGCCTATTTCATGACTGCAGTCCCCATCTGCAGTGATTTTCAGTTCAGTTCAGTTCAGTTCAGTTGTTCAGTCGTGTCTGACTGTTTGTGACCCCATGAAGTGCAGCACACCAGGCCTCCCTGTCTGTCACCAACTCCCTGAGTTTACCCAACCCATGTCCATCGAGTCAGTGATGCCATCCAACCATCTCATAATCTGTCATCCTCTTCTCCTCCTGACCTCAGTCTTTCCCAGCATCAGGGTCTTTTCAAATGAGTCAGCTCTTCACATCAGGTGACAAAAGTATTGGAGTTTCAGCTTCATCATCAGACCTTCCAATGAACATCCAGGGCTGATCTCCTTTAGGATGGACTGGTTGGATCTCCTTGCAGTTCAAGGGACTGTCAAGAGTCTTCTCCAACACCACAGTTCAAAAGCATCCATTCTTCAGCACTCAGCGTTCGTTATAGTCCAACTCTCACATCCATACATGACTACCTGAAAAACCATAGCTTTGACTAGAGAGACCTTTGTTGGCAAAGTAATGTCACTGCTTTTTAATATGCTGTCTAGGTGTGTCATAGTTGTTTTTTTTTTTTTTTCCAAATAGTAAGCATCTTTTAATTTCATGGCTGCAGTCACCATCTGTAGTGATTTTGGAGCCCCCCAAAATAGCCTGTCACTGTTTCCAATGTTTCCCCATCTATTTGCCATGAAGTGATGGGACCAGATGCCATGATCTTGGTTTTCTGAATGTTGAGTTTTAAGCCAGCTTTTTCATTCTCCTCTTTCACTCTCATCAAGAGTCTCTTTAGTTGTACTTCACTTTCTGCCATAAGGGTGGTGTCATCTGCATATCTGAGGTTATTGTTATTGCTCCTGGCAATCTCGATTCCAGCTTATGCTTCCTCCAGCCCAGCATTAGTCATGATGTACTCTGCATATTAGTTAAATAAGCAGGGTGATAATATACAGCCTTGATGTACTCCATTTCGTGTTTGGAACCAGTCTTTTGTTCTATGTCCAGTTCTAACTGTTGCTTCCTGACCTGCGTATAGGTTTCTCAGGAGGCAGGTCAAGTGGTCTGGTATTCCCATCTCTTTCAGGATTTTCCATAGTTTATTGTGATCCACATAGTTAAAGGCTTTGGCATAGTCAAGAAAACAGAAATAGACCTTTTTCTGGACTGTGTTGCTTTTTTGATGATCCAGCGGATGTTGGCAACTTGAACTCTGGTTCCTCTGCCTTTTCTAAATCCAGCTTGAACATCTAGAAGTTCACAGTTTATGAACTGCTAAAGCCTGGCGGAGCCCCACCCCCCAATAAATTCTGTCACTGTTTCCATTGTTTTCCCATCTATTTGCCATGAAGTGATAGGACTAGAAACCACGACCTTAGTTTTCTGACTGTTGAGTTTTAAGTACACTTTTTTCCAAAGAGGGTGTTTGCTTTTACCAGTGCATTCACTTGGCAGAACTCTATTAGCCTTTGCCTTGCTTCATTCTGTACTCCAAGGCCCAATTTGCCTGTTACTTCAGGTGTTTCTTGACTTCCTTCTTTTGCATTCCAGTCTTGGAGGTCTTCATAGAACTGTTCAACTTCACCTTCTTCACCAATACTGGTCAGGGCATAGCCTTGGATTACTGTGATATTGAATGGTTTGCCTTGGAAATGAACAGAAATCCTTCTGTCGTTTTTGAGACTGCATCCAAGTACTGAATTTCAGACTCTCTTGTTGACTATGATGGCTACTCCATTTCTTCTGAGGGATTCTTGCCCACAGTTGTAGATATAATGGTTTCCATAGTACGTGAACTGTGAACATTGAGATGTTCAAGCTGGTTTTAGAAAAGGCAGAGGAACCAGAGATCAGATTTCCAACATCCACTGGAGCATTGAAAAAGCAAGAGAGTTCCAGAAAAAGATCTATTTCTGCTTTATTGACTATGCCAAAGCCTTTGACTGTGGATCACAATAAATTGTGGAAATTTCTGAAAGAGTTGGGAATGCCAGACCACCTGACCTGCCTCTTGAGAAACCTGTATGCAGGACAGGAAGCAACTGTTAGAACTGGACATGGAATAACAGACTGGTTCCAAATTCGAAAGGAGTATGTCAAGGCTGTATATTGTCAGCCTGCTTATTTAACTTATATTCAGAGTACATCATGAGAAATGCTGGGCTGGAGGAAGCACAAGCTGGAATCGAGATTGCTGGAAGCAATATCAATAACCTCAAGGTGTGGATGACACCACCCTTATGGCAGGAAGTCAAGAAGAACTAAAGAGCCTCTTGATGAAACTGAAAGAGTAGAGTGAAAAAGTTTGCTTAAAGCTCAATATTTAGAGGAGAAGGTAATGGCACCCCACTGCAGTACTCTTCCCTGAAAATCCCATGGTTGGAGGAGCCTGGTAGGCTGCAGTCCATGGGGTTGAGAAGAGTCGGACACGACTGAGCGACTTCATTTCACTTTTCACTTTCATTGATTGGAGAAGGAAATGGCAACCCACTCCAGTGTTCTTGCTTGGAGAATCCCAGGGATGGGGGAACCTGGTGGGCTTCAGTCGATGGGGAACTCAGTTGCACAGAGTCGGACACGACTGAAGCGACTTAGCAGCAGCAGCAGCAACATTCAGAAAACTAAGATCATGGCATCTGGTCACATCACTTCATGGCACATAGATGGAGAAACAGTGGAAACAGTGGCTGACTATTTCCTTGTGCTCCAAAATCACTGCAGATGGTGATTGCAGCCATGAAATAAAATGACACTTACTGCTTTTAAGAAAAGTTATGACCAACCTAGACAGCATGTTAAAAAGCAAAGACATTACTTTGCCAACAAACATCCGTCTAGTCAAGGGTATTGTTTTTCTAGTAATCCTGCATGGATGTGAGAGTTGGACTATAAAGAAAGCTGAGTACTGAAGAATTGATGATTTTGAACTGTGGTATTGAAGAAGACTCTTGAGAGTCCCTTGCACTGCAAGGAGATCTGACCAGTCCAGCCTAAACATAATCAGTCCTGACTGTTCATTGGATGGACTGATGTTGAAGCTGAAACTCCCATACTTTGACCACCTGATGTGAAGAACTGACTCACTGGAAAAGACCCTGGTGCTGGGAAAGACTGAAGGCAGGAGCAGAAGGGGACGACAGAGGATGAGATGGTTGGATGGCATACCAACTCAATGGACATGAGTTTGAGTAGACTCCGGGAGTTGGTGATGGACAGGGATTCCTGGTGTGCTAGAGTCCATGGGGTCACAAAGCGTCAGACACGACTGAGCGACTGAACTGACTGACTGATATTTCTATCATATGCTGGAGTAGCAACTGCATCACACTCGAGTGACTCTGAGGAGATACCCCACGTCCAGGAGCAAAGGAGAAGCCCCAGAAAGATGGTACGAGGGGCACAGTCACATTCAGAATCAAACCCCACACCTGCCAGAGACACTCAGAGGGCTCAAACGCACCCTGTACACACCAGGACCTCAGCCACACAGAGACTGAGACAGAACTGTGTCTGGGTGTGTCCTGAGGAGACACGGGTCAGCAGTGGACTGCCGCAGGAACAGGGACTCTGGGGGCAGTAGACCTGGGTATGGCATAAGCCCTCTTGGAGAAGTTCACCGTTAACCCACCACAGAGCCGCCAGAACGTCCATAGGACTGGGGAAACAGACTCTTGGATGGCACTGTAGAACCTAGTGCACACCAGAACCCAGGAGAAAGGAGCAGTGACCCACAGGAGACTGACCAAGACGTGCCCGTGAGTGTCCAGGAGTCTCTGCTGGAGGCGTGTGTTGGTGGTGGCCTGCTGCAGGGCTGGGGGCCTGACTGTAGCAGGGCCCGCATGGCATCTTTTGAAGGAGGTCGCCGTTATCTTCATCACCTCCACCATAGTTTGGCCTCAGGTCAAAAAACAGAGAGGGAACACAGCCTCACCCTTCAACAGAAAATTGGATTTCCATCAGAGGGCAAACAGACTGAAAACCAGAATCACAGAAAGCTAACCAATCTGATCACATGGACCACAGCCTTGTCTAACTCAATGAAACTATGAACCATGCTGTGTAGAGCCAGCCAAGATGAACGGGTCAAGGTGGAGATTTCTGACAAAACATGGGCCACTGGAGAAGGGAATGGCAAACCACTTCAGTATTCTTACTTTGAGATTCCCATGAGCAGTATGAAAAGGCAAAAAGATAGGACACTGAAACATAAGCTCCCCAGGTCGGTAGGTACCCAATATGCTTCTAGAGACCAGTGGAGAAATAACTCCAGAAAGAATGAAGAGACAGAGCCAAAGCAATAGCAACACCCAGTTGTGGTTGTGACTGGTGATGGAAGTAAAGTCCGATGCTGTAAGGAGCAATACTGCATAGGAACCTGGAATGTTAGGTCCATGAATCAAGGCAAATTAGAAGTGGTCAAAGAGGAGATGGCAAGAGTCAACATTGATATTTCAGGAATCAACGAAACAAAAAGGACTAGGATGGGTGAATATAATTCAGATGACTATTATGTCTTTTGGGCAAGAATTCCTTAGAAGAAATGGAGCAGCCCTGATAGTCAACAAAAGAGTCCGATAGAGTACTTGGATGCAATCTCGAAAACGACAGAATGATGTCTGTTCATTTCCAAAGCAAACCATTCAATATCACAGTAATCAAGCCTATGCCCTGACCAATAATGCTGAAGAAGCTGAAATTGAATGGTTCTATGAAGACCTAAAAGACCTTCTAGAACTAAAACCCAAAAAAGATGTCCTTTTCATTAAAGGGGACTGGAATGCAAAAGTAGGAAATCCAGAAATACCTGGAGTAACGGGCAAATTTGGCCTTGGAGTACAGAATGAAGCAGGGCAAACCCTATTAGAGTTTTGCCAAAAGAATACATTCATCACAGCAAACACCCTCTTCCGACAACACAAGAGAAGACTCTACACATGGACATCACCAGATGGTCAATACCGAAATCAGGTTGATTATATTCTTTGCAGCCAAAGATGGAGAACCTCTATACAGTCAGCAAAAAGAAGACTGGAAGCTGACTGTGGCTCAGACCATGAACTCCTTATTGCCAAATTCAGACTTAAATATAAGAAAATAAGAAAAACCACTAGACCATTCAGGTATGACCTAAATCAAAACCCTTTTGTCTATATAGTGGAAGTGACAAATAGATTCAAGGGATTTTATCAGCCAGAAAGAGTGCCTGAATAACTATGGATGGAGCTTTGTGACATTGTAGAGGAGGCAGTGATCAAGACCATCCCCAAGAGAAAGAAATACAAAAAGGCAAAATGGATATCTGAGGAGGCCTTACAAATAGCTCTGAAAAGAAGAGAAGTGAAAGGCAAAGGAGAAACAGAAAGATATACCCATTTGAATGCAGAGTTCCAAACAAGAGCCAGGAGAGATAAGAAAGCTTTTCTCAGTGATCAGTGCAAAGAAATAGAGGAAAACAATAGAATGGGAAAGATTAGAGATCTCTTCAAGAAAATTAGAGATAAGAAAAGAGAGCATTTCATGCAAAGATGGGCACAATAAAGGACAGGAATGGTAGGGACCTAACAGTAGCAGAAGATATTAAGAAGAGATGGCAAGAATACACAGAAGAACTGTACAAAAATGATCTTCCCGACCCAGATAATCACGATGGTGTGATCACTCACCTAGAGCCAGACATCCTGGAATGTGAAATCAAGTGGGCCTTAGGAAGCATCACTATGAACAAAGCTAATGAAGGTGATGAAATTCCAGTTGAGCTATTTCAAATCTTAAAAGATGATGCTGTGAAAGTGCTGCGCTCAATGTTCCAGCCAATTTATAAAACTTAGGAGTGGCCACAGGACTGGAAAGGTTAGTTTTCATTCCAATCCCAAAGAAAGACAATGCCAAAGAATGCTCACACTAGGGGACAACTGCACTCATCTCACATGCTGGCAAAGTAATGCTCAAAATTCTCCAAGCCATGCTTCAACAGAGCATGAACCATGAACTTCCAGATGTTCAAGCTAGATTTAGACAAGGCAGAGGAACCAGAGATGAAATTGCCAACAACCACTGGATCATTGAAAAAGCAAGAGAATTTCAGAAAAACATTTACTTCTGCTTTACTGACTATGCCAAAACTTTTGACTGTGTGGATTACAACAAAGTGTGGCAAATTCTTCAAGAGATGGGAATACCAGACCACCTGAGCTGCCTCCTGAGAAATCTGTATGCAGTTCAGGAAGCAACAGTTATAACTGGACATGGAATAACAGACTGGTTCCAAATAGGAAAAGGAGTATGTCAAGGCTGTATATTGTCACCCTGCTTATTTAACTTATATGCAGAGTACATCATGAGAAATGCTGGACTGGACGAAGCACAAGCTGGAGTCGAGATTGATGGGAGAAATATCAGTAACCTCAGATATGCAGATGACACCACCCTTATGGCAGAAAGTGAAGAAGAACTAAAGAACATGTTGATGAAAGTGAAAGAATATAGTGAAAAAGTTGGCTTAAAACTCAACATTCAGAAAACTAAGATCATGGCATCTGGTCCCATCACTTCATGGCAAGTAGATGGGAAACAGTGGAAACAGTGGCTGACTTCATATTTTTGGGCTCCTAAATCACTGCAGATGGTGAGTGCAGCCATGAAATTCAAAGACCCTTGCTCCTTGGAAGATAAGAAAGGAAAGAAAAGAAGAAAAGAATACCTAAATGGCATATTAAAAAGCAGAGACATTACTTTGCTAAGAAAGGTCTGTCTAGTCAAAACTATGTTTTTTCAGGTATTATGGCTGTGCGAGTTGGACTATAGAGTAGTCATGTATGGATGTAAGAATTGGACTATAAAGAAAGCTGAGAGCTGAAGAATGGATGCTTTTGAACTGTGGTGTTGGAGAAGACTCTTGAGAATCCCTTGCAGCACTGAGATCCAACCAGTCCATCCTAAAGGAAATCAGTCCTGAATATCCATTGGAAGGACTGATGCTAAAGCTGAAATTCCCATACTTTGGCCACCTGTTGTGAGGAAGTGACTCATTGGAAAAGACCCTGATGCTGGGAATGATTGAAGGTGGGAGGAGAAAGGGGTGACAGAGGATGAGATGGTTGGATGGCATCACTGACTCCATGGACATGAGTTTGAGCAAACTCCAGGAGTTGGTGGTGGACAGGGAGGCCTGATATGCTGCAGTCCATGGGGTCACATAGAGTCAGACATGACTGAAAGATTTAACTGATGGTTTGTCAGTTAAGTAGAGGAATTCATATGGTTAAAGTTAGGCTCAAGGCAAAGATAGGTTCAAGGATAAGTACAGAACCTGAGGATGTGGCTGGTCATAGGGCTTCTTTAATAAATAGTTTGACTGCATCGCCAATAGTTTGGAGTAGGCTGTATGGCCCTACGACATTTGGGTCTTTTCAGAATTGTGTATAGCCTAGAACTTTTCATTCTACTAGTGGTAAGAATGCTGTAGCTAGAAGGATGGGCTTCACTTTCACTTTTCACTTTCATGCATTGGAGAAGGAAATGGCAACCCACTCCTGTGTTGTTGCCGAAGCATCCCAAGGATGGAGGAGCCTGGTGGGCTGCTGTCTATGGGGTTGCACAGAGTCGGACACGACTGAAGCGACTTAGCAGCAGCAGCAGCAGCGCAGGGTCATACAAAACAGGTCCACGCCCCCCCGGCCCCACTTTCTCACATCCACGCCCCCGTGCCCTGCATCCCCACATGCACCCAGTGCAAGCCAGCAGTCTGCCTCCTCTTTCCAGTCAGTCTTTGGGCTTCGCTGAGGTGTTTTGGCCCTGGGGAAAGAAATGGCAACCCACTCCAGGATTGTTGCCTGGAACATCCCATGGGCTGAGGGGCCTGGTGGGTTACCGTCCTTGGGGTCACAAAGAGTCGGACACAGCTGAGCGACTGAGGTGTTATACAAAATTGCCTGTAATGCTGCCGTGTTTGCATCTGCCGTCCACACCATCATCCAATGAGCAGGAAGGACATAATCCCGGCTCCTTCTCAGCCAGTAAGTCATTGGAAGAGATTATTAGTGGTAACAAGAATTAGTATTGTAACAAGGAAAAGGAATGTTTGAAGAATCAGTTAATGTTGGGGTCTGAGTGAATGGATCATATTGAGAAGTCTATAGTTGATCATATGACAAATAGGGCCACCAGCACAGATTATTGAGAAATAATCTATTTTAGAACTGAATGATAGCTTAAGGGTTTGTAGTGTGATTCAGTGCCAGTTTGAGATAATTATCTCTTGGTCTGTATACATGAATATTATTGTTGGAACTAAGCTAATGGTGAAGGCATATGAGATAATCTTACATATAGAGGGTATGTGGTGGTTTTATAAATGTTAGTGCTTGTTATTATGATCAATGATGTAAATAGTGAGGCGAGAGTGAAAGAGGAAATTTAATTTATTAGTTTTATTTGGAGTTGCACCAAATATGTGGTTCCTAACACCAATGGATAAAAGTTTGAAAAAGCCATGCTGTTAGTCAAGGGAGTAGAAAACCAGCAATTCTTATCTACTTCTGTGGTACATAAGAAGGTATTGTCTTCTCTTCCTAGATTCACAATCAAGTTTTTTTTTTCTAAACTATATATACAGTATAAGGGGCCTAGAATGATTTTTGGGTTTAAGGATAGGACTAGAAGAAGTAGGATGGGTAAAAATATGAGAGCATTTTCTCCTGTAAAAGATGGAGAGATACTGTTTATGTGGTGTGTGTATTTGCCTCACTGTTTTGAAATAAGTATATATAAAGAGTATAGGGCAGCAATTACCATATGAATTCCTATTAAAATAATTGCAATGTTTGATCACGAGAAGGATATTACTACAAATAGCTCTCCACTCAAGTTAATAGTTGGGGGTAGAGCTAGGTTTGTTTAAGTTGCTGGTACTCATCAGGTTGCTGTTACTAGGAGGAACATTTGTAGGCTTTAGGCTAGGATTATTGTTTGGCGATGGACCTGGTAATTTGAATTTGCCAGGCAGAACAATACAGAGGATGTAAGACTATGGGCAATTATTAGGGTTGTGGCTCCTATACAATTTCAAGGTGTTCGGGTAAGGATAGCAAAGTGCTATGTGGCTGACAGAAGAGTATGCAGTGAGTGATTTTAGGTCTGTCTGGCATAAGCAAATTGAGCTGGTTATAAGTATGCCTCATAAGGACAATAGAATGAGTGGATACCCTATGAAGTCTGTTAGTGGGTTTCAAATTGTTGTAATTTGTAATTTGTAGTATCCCACAGCATCCAAATTTTAGTAGTGCTGGCAGCATAGCCAGAACTATGAAGCCTGCAATGGGGCCTCTTCCTGTGCTTTAGGTAGTCAAAGGTGGAGGCCATAAGATTGTATTTTTACTGTAAAGGCAATTATGCATACTAACCGTATGAAACCATTGGATCAAGAGTTGGATACTGATTGGGCTCAGCATTAGAATATTTAAAGGTCCTACTGTATTTTGAATGTAGACAAGTATTCCTAAGAGGGGGAGAGAACTTACTAGGGTATAAAATGAATAGAGACCTGCATTAAGGTGTTCGGCTTGATTTCCTCTTTGGGTAATGATAATGAGTGTTGAAACTAGTGTTGCTCCAAATAGAATATATAAAAGAATGAATTTTATGGCAGTAAATGTTATAATTAAAGTAATTATAATATGACTAGCAGTGATAATATATTTTTTTTTCTGGTAGAGATTCTTTTAATATGAGGTGTTGAATATTAGTATAAGGGGTCATAACCATGTAGTTAAAATCAGTGGTGGCGTCCATAGGGAGTGGGAGAAAACAATTGAGAAATTGAGGCTGTTATCATTGATTAAAGAGGAGTAGGCTTGTGAGTCTAATTAGTAGGCTATGTGTGGTGGTGTTAATTCAGATTAACCTGGCGATCAGTTTAGTGGTATTGTTGCTGACCAAAATCTTGGCCTTCTCTGCCCACTGAAGCTGAATAAAAGAACATGGAGACTGAGTCTGGAGGAAATAGAAAGCTGGCTTCAATTCTCACTCGGCAGAGAGGGGAACACAGCAGGCTCATGCCTCAAGAGCTTTGCCTGCCCCCCTTGAGGAGTCTAGGGGCTTATAGAAGGAAGGACTCACAGTCAGGAGGCAGTATGATAAACAAAGGGGATGGGACTTTGATTTCTTCCTCTTGATTTTATTCACAGTCACATTAGTTCAGTTCAGTTGCTCAGTCATGTCTGACTGATGATGGGAAAGACTGAAGACAGGAGGAGAAGGGGACGACAGAGGATGAGACGGTCACATGGCCACACTGACTCAATGGACATGGGTTTGAGTAAACTCCAGGAGTTGGTGATGGACAGGGAGGCCTGGTGTGCTGCAGTCCATGGGGTCGCGAAGAGTCGGACACGACTGAGCGACTGAACTGAACTGAACCCACTCCAGTAGATTCTTCCAAGTGTGTAGCCCAGAGTGTTCTGCCTGAGGGAGCTGAGATCCCACAGGTAAAACGTGTAACAGCTCACAGGGTGCTCAGGACTGTGGAACTGACAGCCCTTCCTGGGCAGCCAGGACCCTGAGCAGCGATGAGAGCCTTGCCCC
Source organism: Dama dama (assembly GCF_033118175.1). Taxonomy (NCBI): domain Eukaryota; kingdom Metazoa; phylum Chordata; class Mammalia; order Artiodactyla; family Cervidae; genus Dama; species Dama dama. The sequence continues at coordinate 84,935,751 of NC_083681.1, forward strand.
CTCGTGGTCCCAGGGAGAAGGAACCTGATCGGCCTGCTGGCCGGTCCGAGCCACTGCTGGGAAGTCCCCGTCTACCCTGACCACTGGAGCGGCCCAGGGGGCCCACCCTCTCGGGCCCCACCGAGCCCCTGCTCCAGACCCATCTGGAGAGTCCTTCCAGGCTGCCGTGACGGCAATCTGTGGCGGGAACTCAGCAGAAAGGGCATGAGGGCAGCCAAGACCTTCCTTCACCAAGGACGTGACATCGCCAGGTACACTGAGGTCACGCAGGTGGCGGGGAGGCCGTTTCAGATGGTGGTACGCGGTGAAAAGCACGCAGGACACGGGGAGGCAGGGGCTGACGGGTGGCGAGTCCAGAGAGGCGCCTTCTTGGAGGAGGGGGGATGCTCAGACAGAACTGCATCTGGGCCCGGAGCTCCAGCAGGGCTGGCCGGTGGGTGAGGAGGGCAAGGCCGGGGCTCGGCCCCAGGAGCGGTGCATCTGGCCTCTGGTAGAGCTTCTGCTCCCCAAGGACTGGGGTTATTGTCTGTCTCCTCACGGCTGTCCCGTGCCTGGAACACGACCTGGCCAGAGGCAGGTGCCAATCAAATATCTGTGAATGAGTGGACGGTCCGAGTGTGGAGATGCTCAGGACAGGCGGCGTCAGGCTGCAGAGTGGGGGTTAAGAAGATTAGGAGGCCGAGCCAGGAGAGAGGCGTACAGGGTTTGAGTCCGGACTCCCAGCCTCCTTGGGCTCAGACCTCTCAGATGACATCCGCTGGGTGAGTGCAGGCTCGTGGTCACTCTGGTCTGTCACAGACCTATCAGAGGCCATCTGCTGGGTGAATGTGGGCTCCTCGTCACTCTGGTCTGTCACAGACATATCAGGCTGTCCACTGGGTGAATGCATGCTTGTGGTCACTCTGGTCTGTCACAGACGTCTCAGAGGCTGTCTGCTGTGATTACAGGCTCATGGTTGCTTTAGTCTGTCACAGAACTCTCAGAAGCCATCTGCTGGGTGAATGTGGGCTCCTGGTCACTCTGGTGCAGTTTCCACAGGGCTGTCAAGAGGCACTGTGTGGCTGCCCCAGCTGGGGGCCACTTATTGCGCTCTTGCTGCCCCCAAGCTATATCTGGAGAAGGCTAATCCCAATGAGAAGCTACTTTCAGACTTCAGCTCACATGCCAGGAACTAGTCTTCCAGCCTAAGCAGGTCACTCGGGGTTTCCTGTGTTAGTGCTCACAGCTCACACCCCCTAGAAAGTGGGCCGGGTCTGGGGACACATGTCCTCTGCTGCTAAAAGCGACATTAGACTGTGTTCCCAGGGATGGACCACAAGGGGTGATGGGAGAACGTCTGCCCTACCTGCTTGGAGGCACTGTGCCCCCAGCCCCTGCCTTCTCCCCACTCAGATATGGAATGTGGGAGAGCAGGAGGGGAACCTCAGTCCCCAGTGAGACCCTCTCAGCAGAGCTGGGCCTGGGTGAGGCTTGGAAGGTGTGACCGAGAGTTTGCTGGACAGGACAGCACATTTAGAGGGCCTCCTGCAGTGTAGGTTTCAGGGCTAGATAGCAACTAAGTGCAGAGCATGGTGGCTGAGCTGACGGCTGTGGATCCTGCAGGCTGGACGCTGATCCCTGAACGTTGGAAGGTTGTCTGGAGTCAAAGGACGTGCTTGCTCTCTCTGCTGAGATGATCTCAATGGGGAACCAGGTTGCCCTTCCTACTGTCTAGAAGGTATCAAACTGAAGCCACTTCTCATGGTGAACTCTGAGGAAACTCAGGAAAGAAAAGAATACCTGCTTTCCAGCATCCATCAGACTGCAGCCACTCCCCAATATGAGCCCCGAGGAAACTTAGGAAAGAGAAGTCAGGATGCTGGTCCCAGGTGGTAAGGTGTGTATCAAAGGGGATGATTTCAGTGAGATGGCTGGTGCATCTTCCCACACATAGAAAAGTGCTAAATTCCTTAACTTTAGATGCTTTCCCCTGGTTTTGAAGTCCTAAAAGATTTGTACTGAATAAAACTCTCAACACCTGTATTATAATATTATTATGTCTATCCATATGAAGTAGAGACTTTCCAAAGGACAACAAAGACAAATCTCAACATTCAGCACACTGGCACCAGTGGTGGGCACTCCCCAAAAGATGCAACTAGTGGGGCAATTAGAACACTCATCACCCCTTTTCCCATAAGATTGTGGAATGGACGCTGACACTGGGAATTGTTACAGGGAAGAACCAAATCTGACTCCATGTTGAATGTTTTACTCTAACCTTTGCTTCCTGTTGGTCTGTTTGCTACAGGGATGCTGTCCATACATAATGGCCTGCCTCAGGAAACCCCGCCCCTCTGCCTCTGTCCAGGACCTGTCCACCTGTGGATGGCTACAGGAGGAAGAAAGTAACACATCTCCTCCCGAGGCTGGCCATTCCAGATATTTGCCAGATTAATGGACTTTTTACTGTATTTCCTCACCTCCCCGCTCTGTGTTCTATAAAAGACACTGGCATCCAGAACCTGACAAGATGGTTGCTTCAAGATATTAGTCTGCTATCTTCTCAGTCTGCCATCTTTCCAAGTAAAGTCATATTCCTTTCCTCAGCACCTCGCCTCTGATTTATCGCCCTGATGTGAGGCATGCAGAGTGAGCTTGGACTTGGTAACAACCCCACATACCTTGCAGTCAAAAAATCAAAACATAAAATGGAAGCAATATTGTAAGAGATTCAGTAAAGACTCTGAAAATGGACCATATAAAAAGATCTGAAACCAAAAACGAAAAGGAACTCAGTGGTTGTCTGAAATATTTAGAAAGGATTTAGTACCCCTCTTGCCCATATCCCCTGAAGCCACAGTAGACAGTTAGGCCCTGTCCATTCAGGACACCCTCTCCAGACCCCAGCTGGAGGTGCTCTGCCCCCAGTGCCCACCTGGGTCTCAGGAGTAGAAGTAACACAACCTAGGGGGTCTCCTCTCTGGTCCAGGGGAGCATCACACCAGCCACCCTGTCTCCCTGCCCATAATAAATAAGGAGGTTTGTCAGCACCGGGTGAGTGATGCTGTCGGCACCTGGAATGCCTTGTCCTTGTGAGATTTGGTATGAAGACAACACAGAAGGGGAAGCAGCAAAGAAGGTTCCAGGGAGCAGTGAGCCCCTCTTCACAGGGACCCTGTGAGACCCAAGACTCACTATGCCCACCCTGTTCTGACTTTTGGGAACTGGCCTTTGTCATTCTCTGGACAGGAGGTGGGAAGGTCAACCTGGTCTCTCTTCCACCTCCTGAGACCCAGGTGAGCCCTGGGGGCACCAGCACCTCCATCTGGGGTCCAGAGAGGGTGTCCTGAACGCACAGGGCCTAACCGGTCAGTGAGGCCGGCCCTCGTCCACAGTGCACTGACCTGCTGCAGGGTCTCGGGTTCCCTGGCATCCAGCTCCCCCATCGCCAACCCCAGCTTGGTGTCTTGGGAGCCCCTCACTTGGGGACACCCAGCAGGTGAAAGCTGCATGCCCAGCGAGAAGGAGGAGAAGCTGGTGAGGCAGGGGTCCAGCTTGGAGTGTCCAAGGCCCCTCTGCTCCCCCAGGAACACCCAGCCCCGCCTGCCATGGCCTTTTTCCTCTTCAGTATGTGTCTTTGTGGCTGATGTTGCCAAACACCTTCCTCTGGAAGAGAAGGCTCCATGACCATGGAAGGGGTGGAGGTAAGGAGGTGCTGTATCCCTAAACCCAGAGAGCTTCAGAACTAACTCCCCTGAGCCCTGAACGTACTGCCTGTTACATCTGTACCAACCAAGGCCAAGATCCAGGCAGATTCTCTGTGGAAACACTTTTCTGTCCAACAAGAGAGGACTTGTTAACGCACAGCTGAACCCGGAGACGTGGGACGTGCTGTAACTGTGGAGACGCAGGGAAGGTGTTTGAGAGGCTTCTTCCCGGGCAGCTCCCCGAGGCCGCTGGAGTTACTGGACCCAGAGGCAGAGCACTCACGCTTCTTTCCTCACTGCAGGCTAAACGGTGCCCCCAACGACACATCCCTACTCCTCCACCTCCCTGAGTTCAACAGAAACCCCCCGGTCACGAGTCCAAAGTGCAGTCTTCTTGGTGAGCAGAGCAGAGGCCCGTGGGAAGGGGGGTGGACGCTGAAAACTTCTTTGTAGAAGAAAACACGGACGTGTGTTCCCGTGTGTGGTGGCCGCATGCTGCAGTAATTGATGTTCCCCACACATTTATGGGTGGGTTTTAGTTTCTGTATTTTCTAAATTTCTTTTTTTTTAACAGCTGCATATTATGAGAAAATTTTTGCAATCAACCATGAGCACTTGCAAAATAAGCGTATTTTTTTTTCCTTTTCCTAAAATGTCACAGTTTTTATGGTGACAGATGAACAGCCTCCTACTTTTAAGTATTCATTTAATTGGCTGCGCTGGGTCTTAACTGTGGCATGCAGGGCCTTCAGTTGCAGCATGTGGGAAATAGTGCCCTGACCAGGGATTGAACATGGCCCCCTGTGTTGGGAGGTCAGAGTCCTAGCCTCTGGATCAGCAGAGAATGCTGCGATCTCCCACTTAAAGCAAGGTTATTTATTTATTTTCGGCTTGCTGGGTCTTCGCTGCTGTGTGGGCTTTTCTCTGGCTGTCGGGCGTGGGGGCTGCTCTCTCGTTTCTGCGCTGAACTTCTCCCTGGGGTGGCTGCTCTGTTTGGGAAGCAGAGACTCTAGGCTCTTGGGCTGCGGTAGTTGTGAACGGACTTAGTACTCCATGGCACGTGGGGTCTTCCCAGATCAGGGATTGAACCCGTGTCTCCTGCATTGGCAGGTGGATTCTTAACCACAGCACCACCGAGGGAGTCATTCCCCTCCCCGCTTCCTGCCAACATCCCCCTTTAAAAAAAAAGGCTATAAATAATCTGTTTAGTAAGTTTTCAGAATTCGGAGCTCTGAGGTCAGCGTCTGTGGTGTCAGTCTCCCAAAGGCATCTTGGCCTCAGATACTGGCTGGGCTCATGAGTCCAGTAAGCAGGGCAGGTCTGGTGGCTGAAGACAGGCTTGGCCTCTGGAGCTCTGCCCTCACCGACTCACCCAGGGTCCCCGAGCCCCGGCAGCCAAGCAGAGCCGCGCACAGGCGGGGCTGGTACAGCCACAGGGCCGCCGTGGTCAGGGTGGAGTGCGGCGGAGGCAGCTGGCTGTCCATCCCGTGACAGCTGGTGTCCTGTGTGACTGTGCAGGGCAGTCACGGTGTCAGGTGGGGCCTGGCCGCTGTCCTGGTGACAGGATGGGACCTCAGAGAGCTCGCATCCCCACGCCCCATCTCCCAGCTCTGCTTCAGATAATGGCTTGTGGCTGCTGGCAGCTCCCTGGGCTGGTGAAAAGCACCAGCCTCCTTGCTCAAGGTCAGCTGAGACCCCCAGCTCTGGGGTCACACATCATCTGTGCCACCATCCAGGTCATCCCACTTCTGTGAGGGAGGGCCTGTGTGGGGCTATGGGTGATGGGGGATTTGGGGGTGTTGTGGGCTGGCCCCAGGAGTCAGCTTTTTGAGGGGAGGGGAGCACAGGGGAGGGGAGGGAGAAGCTTTGACCTGCTCAGCCTTCCAGGGGATTCCAGGCCCAGCTCTGGCGTGAGGTGCAGCTGAGAAGCCCCTGCAGGTTTCTGGATCCCCACCGTTTTTCAGTTGAGTCCCCTCTGCTTACACCACTCCTAACTCTCCCTCCCGTGGCCCCGGCCTGAAGCCACAGAAGATGGGGAGTTTACGTGGCTTCCCTTCCTGTAGGGAAACCAAGCCACAGACAAACACGTCCCTTTAAGAAAGCATGACAGAAACAGGAAAATAATAGTGGGTGGTTATTACTGACACGGTTCATGTAGAGACGCTTCACAAGCCTGGCACATGGAAGGAACTGAGGGCCATGGCCCGAGTCTTGGACTTCGCACCCTCCGCCCCCCTCCCCGTGGCCCACTCTCCCCTTGGTGTCTTCTGGTGGCCGGGCGGACTTCAGCCTCCTGAGCCCCTTCTGGAAGGACCAAGCCAGGGCAGAGGTCATTCACAGAGGGGAGGGTGTTGTCGACCTTAAGAACCCCGTTGCCCCCACTCTGTGTCGGAGCTCAGTTCCGGGTCTGAGCAATCGTGGCTTCCTGGTGCTGTCCCCACCCTCACTCATCCAAGGTGGGGGGGCTTTGTGTCCACCTTCTCCCCTCGTGCAACCCGGTCACCCCAGGATCCGTGATGTGTGTGCATCTGCTCGGCTCACAGCGCACCCCGGGGCCCATCAGATTTCACTCATGAAAGGGAAGTGTAAGGATGAACTATTCCATGGTTAAGAATTTCAAGGTTGCGACAGCGTTGTCCAGAGCGTACGGGCTCGGGTACGGGGCCCATGCAGAGAGAAGCCGCGGTGTGGTCTTCAAGGACCCTCCGTGTGGGGGTGGGTTGGGGTCCAGACCGGGATTTCCTGCAAACCTGGATCCAGGCTCTATTCTCTGCAGGGGTATGACTGTGGGCACTGCCTGTCTGTGGAGGGTCCCTGGGGCTGCCCAGCTCAGCAGGAACGGCATGGGTGGGAAGGGAGGTCGGCCTCCCTTAGCACCCCTGACCTCACACCCCCTCATCAGGGCAGCCCAGTGCCTGAACGGCCCCTTCCTCGTCTAGCTCTGAAGACCTGGAAGGTGTGGGGGCTGAAGGACATGCAGAAAACAAACTGTGTAAAGCAATTATCCTTCTATTAAAAAATTTAAAAAGATTAAGGAAAAAAACACAAAGGAAAGCAAAGGTGGGTCTTGCGTTCTCAGCCAGCTTCTGCCAGATTCCGCCTGTGCTTCCGCATCAGACCAAAAGGCTGGTGCTCCCACCTCGTATCACAGATGAGAATAGAGACACAGAGAGGTTGAGCACCTTGCCCCAGGTCACACAGCTGCTGGGGGCAGGGCTGAGAACTGGACCCCTGTGGTCGCATCTGGAGTCCAGATGCTGTGATGACCCTGAGGGAGCGGCAGAGACCATATGGCCCATGCTGAGACAGGCGCGCGCACGCACACACAACGTGCACGTGGCCTTCACCTTTGCGGCTACAGAAGTCAGAGGAAACCAGAGGGCCACCAGGAGAGGCCAAAGGAGAGTCGGGGTCTATAAGGAGGAGAGGCCCCACTTCCCAGGACGCCAGGGAATTCCTTTCCCTGGTGAGTCTGACTCCACTCTGCATTCCTCTCCCTGGACCCAGGAACTGACTGTCCAGTGACCTAACTGACTTGGCTCCAGAATTATGCCTTCCCAGGGGTTCAGCTACAACTGGACTCCACTGCTGTCAGTGATAAGGGGGGAATGAGTACATAGTCTGGGCTTCAGATTTGTTTGGAGACAAAATTTATTAGAAGAGGAGACATAAAAAACCACGAAGGCAATTGGCATGAACATCTCCAGAACACTTAAGAAACCCTCTGCTGTTTATCTGCCTCCTCTCCTGTCACGAAAGTGGAAGGTCTATTTAACAAGTAATTCTGTGCTTATCACTCTCTTTCTTTAAAATATTTATTATATATTTATTTATTTGGCTGTGCTGTGTCTTAGTTGCAGCATGTGGGAGCTAGTTCCCCAATCAGGTATTGAACGTGGGTCTCTGCATTGGAGTCTTGACCCCTGGGCCACCTGGGAAGTCTCTCCTCATACTCCTGGGACAGTAACGGGTCACAGACCTCCTCTGAGCCCCCCTTAGAGCTGAGGCATGGGGTGGCTGCAGTAATCCTCCTGTGGCTAAGGTGTGGTTTGTTGGTCATGACTCACTCACACTCCCTACAAACATAGGACTTCTCCCCTGTGTGTGTCCTCTGGTGTCTGATGAGGAGGGACTTGTGACTCAAGCTTCGCCCACACTCCCTGCAAACATAGGGCTTCTCCCCTGTGTGTGTCCTCCGCTGTCTAATGAGGACGGACTTCCAATGGAAGCTTCGCCCACACTCCCCGCAAACATAGGGCTTCTCCCCTGTGTGCGTCCTCTTGTGTGAGATGAGATGAGCCTTCTGAATGAAGCTTCGCCCACACTCCCCGCAAACATAGGGCTTCTCCCCTGTGTGTGTTCTCTGGTGTCTGATGAGGGCTGACTTCTGACTGAAGCTTCGCCCACACTCCCCGCAAACATAGGGCTTCTCCCCTGTGTGTGTCCTCTTGTGTGAGATGAGATGGGACTGCTGACTGAAGCTTCGCCCACACTCCCCGCAAACATAGGGCTTCCCCCCTGTGTGTGTCCTCTGGTGTCTGATGAGGGCTGACTTCTGACTGAAGCTTCGCCCACACTCCCCGCAAATATAGGGCTTCTCCCCTGTGTGTGTCCTCTCGTGTGTGCTGAGACTTGACCTGTCCTTGGAGCCTTGCCCACACTCTCCGTACGTGACCCTCATAATCCCTGAGACCCCTGCCCCTGTGAGTAATGTGCCTGTGTCCTCTGGATTCAGTTTCTGGCTTGTGCTGGGCTCGTCTTTCATTCTCTCATGCACCCCAGAACCCCCCATTTGTCCTCCAGTTGAGTAGGAAGAGGCCCTTGAAATCCTCTTCAGCCTTAGCTTTTCAGCAATTGTTGGGGCCTGGCCTTGGTCTTGTGACCCTCAGGTTTGTCGCTTGGGCTGTGTGGATCTGAATATCGCTGATTTTGATTGCCTGGGCAGGGATCCTCTGTTTGGAGGAGGTCTCTTTCAGATGGTCTCAGGAGGGTCTGAGAGGGGTGACTGCGTTGGATGTGTTGGCTGAGGAATTTCTGACTGGAGAAGGCCAGAGAGCAGGAGGCACATGGGTGGATCTTGGGCTTTGGTTCTGCTGAAAGAGGAAGCTTTTGGTCAGGTAGCTGGTTTGCCTCGGTCAGGCCCTCCCCACTAATCATCTAAGTGTTGACAGTGCACGATTTGTCTCCCATCAAGTGTGTTTACAATCCACTTTTCCATTCCACTCTTATTTTCTACATCTACCGTAATCCAGGAAGCGGGTGTCAAGGGCCTTTTCTATATATCATCCAGATAGGGACCTTCCAGCAGCATCAGAGGCAGTGTCTCTCCTGATAGAGATGGATCTGCTAGGACTTCCCCTGCGTGTAAGTGTCTGAAATGTCATGTCACAGTGGCCACAGGTATTTACCCTACTGAGGGATAAGATTTGATGACTTAGGTGAAATCCCCTGAGTGGCTCCTTGTGAGGGGAAAGGGTCTATTAAGTTAGGGGCGCCTGGTCTGGAGTTCTCTGCATATGGGAGGGAGCACAGGGGGTGGTTACAGCAGGTGTGGGTAACTCTGACTTTGTGGCTCCTTGTTCAAAGAGCAGCCTTTGTGCCGATCTCTGCAGGAAGTGGGTTTGAGATTGGATGAGACCGAGCTGCCCAGGTCCCACTGACTACAGGTCTCTGGCTCTTGCTGCCCAAACTGGTTCACGAATTGCTCCTCTCTCAGTTTCCCATAAATCATAAAATAAAGGCATATCCTTCTCAAGCCTCACCAGTAATCATACCTCATTTATTTCATTCAGGCTTAGTCCATTTAACATGCACTAGGAAGCCCTATTTAAAAATACATCTCCAGCAAGATTCTTCACACCTTCACTCCCAAGCATCTTCGGCCAGCCCACTCTCCCCTCATGTCTTGCAATGAACTGACCTCTGAGGGGACTCCCCGCTGCTGTCTCTTCCCAAAAATGGACCAAAGCATCGTCTTAGCACAGAGAACATGCTGCTTGCAGCTGAAAGCCTCACAGTTGTTCTGTGTCACCCAGGAGGACCCCTGGGGCCTGCACGTGGACACAGGCCCTGAGGGTTCCCTGTCCCATCCAGCCTCCTTCTCTCCCTCTGTGCTTCCTCCCGCGACCCCTGGCATGGCCTCTCTTCCCGGCCCTGGGGCTGCGGCACTGGCTGCTCCCCTGCCTGGAATCTTTCCCGCAGGTGTTATCTGTGCACAGACCCTGCCCCACCATCCTGCACCACACCCCACCCTCTGCTCACGCTGACCCGAGGCACATTCCCTGCGCTGGTTTTCCTCAGAGCACCAGCCCCTGTCTGGTGTGAAGCCCCTGCTGCCCCAGGGCAGTGGTCCTGTCTGTTTTGGTGCGTGGAGCCCCGTCTGGCACAGAGTGTGAACTCACATGACAACAAACTGGAACAGTAACTGAATGCACATCACTGCACATGTGTGCACCCCAAAGTTCATCGCAGCACTGTTTATAATAGCCAGGACATGGAAGCAACCTAGATGCCCATCAGCAGATGAATGGATAAGGAAGCTGTGGTATATATCCACCATGAAATGTTACTCACCCATTGAAAAGAATTCATTTGAATCAGTTCTAATGAGACGGATGAAACTGGAGCCCATTATACAGAGTGAAGTAAGCCAGAAAGATAAAGACCATTACAGCATACTAACACATATATATGGAATTTAGAAAGATGGTAATGATAACCCTATATGCAAAACAGAAAAAGAGACACAGATGTACAGAACAGACTTTTGGACTCTGTGGGAGAAGACGAGGGTGGGATGTTTCAAGAGAACAGCATTGAAACATGTATATTATCTAGGGTGAAACAGATCACCAGCCCAGGCTGGATGCATGAGACAAGTGCTCGGGCCGGGTGAACTAGGAAGACCCAGAGGGAACGGGTAGAGAGTGAGGTGGGAGGGGGGATCGGCATGGGGAATACATGTAAATCCATGGGTAATTCATGTCAATGTATGACAAAAACTACTACAATATTTTAAACTAATTAGCCTCCAACTAATAAAAGTAAATGAAATAAATAAATGTAAAAAATACTAATGACTAAGGAATTCCATTTACTTTCTTTAAATTGGCATATGTCATTCATAAATTTCCTAGTGTGACTCTTTAAATATCTTTGTCCTATAAATATTTTAAAATGAAATGTCTATATTTTACTGAAAAAAAGAAAAAAGAAAAAAGAAATGGGAGGGAATAAGGAAGAAAGAGGTAAAGGGCAGAGAGCTGGTAGGTGCTAGAAAACTTGCTTTTTGCTTCTAAGCCTTTAAGCAGAAGGTGATGTTACATATTTTTTTGCATGAAATATTAAAAATTAGAACTAGCATTTTTACCATAAAAAAATTTTCCTAACAATCATATGACAAGATTAAATTCTGAGGCATTTTAATTGCAACTCAACTGACTTTGGACTGGGTTGCCCTCTGCTTCGAAATCGGACCACGGAGGCTCCCAGGATGGGGTGGGGTGCTGGAAGAGGGCTGACACTCACCTCTCCCGGTCGCGAGCTCAGTCTTGCCCCTGCTGTCCCGCTTGATGCAAAGGTCCTGACCATACTCATCCCCGTACCAGACCAGCAGCTCACAGCCCGGCCTGACCACCTGGCAGGCTCGGTAGAAGATCTGCCCGTGATACTGGAAGGCCACCACGTTCTGCTCCTCGTCGTCCCGGGCACAGTTCACATACCTGGGGTTGAGGCCAGGAAAGGGAAAGAAATCTCGTGATGAGTGCCCTCCACTCTCCGACCATGCCCAGCTCCTTGCCTTCCGCCTCTGAGGCCGCCCCTCATGTGGACCTTCTGTTCACACCTTCAACCAGGCTATGTGAATTCACATGCTTTTCTTTCCTTACCTAATTAGCCATTTTCCGGATCGCAGTTCAAGACTCTTCTCCACCTGGACTGTGCGTGAGGCTGGTGACCTCCAGCTCCTCTAAACTCTGAATTAAGTTCTCTTCCATCCACAGGACTTGGTGCTCCTTGGCTAGAACACAGCCCTCAGCACTCACCCCAGCCTGCCTTCTCTCCCGAGGCTTTCTCCCATCTCCTCACGTGCATCCAGGGTATTATTCGCTTGCCCAACCCCTCCCACGGAAACTTGGAGAGAGCTCTGATATAGCTTGAGACACAGAACAGTAATAGTTTGTTCACTGTCTGCCTGCCCTGATGAAAGGAGAGGACCTCAGAGAATGGGCCTGTTCAGGGCCATCCTGCCCCCCCATTCCTTGTGAGGCCTCAGGGCCCACTTCTCACTGCAACGAAGCCTGAGGAGATTGTTGCCCACATAGAGTCAAGGTCTCCTGTGTTAGTTTATCCTGGCGCTGTGTAGTTAAAGATAGAAAAAATAAGGTTACTGTTCCTAAAATCAATTGGCTAATGTCTGTTTGCAGGATGTTCTCCAAAAGGCCATTAGTTGTGTGATCTGCTTCGTAACGAAGTTCACTCTCTAAAATGAAACATAAAGTGCGTGGTAAGAGTCCATTAAGTCAGTTAAAGTGTCCCTGGTGAATCTAGACTCCTCAAGTTGTTTTCAAGTCCACCAGTTTTGTTCAGCATATACACTCGCATCTTGACGGCACACGCCATATTTTTATTTCCTTCTTTCTAGTGTCTTTTGAAATGAAAGAGCATGATATGGAGGGAAAAGAGGAAAGAAGATGTGAACGCTGTTGAGGGAGCCAGGTTGAGAAGGAAAGGGGTGTGGGATGGAGGGAGTCTCGATGTCTACACACTGCAGACTCACTGCACTCACCTCATCCAGTTGGCCCAAGACGTGTCCTTTCCATCCACATACTCGTGGCAGTTCCTCCCTTTGGTGATCTGAGTGTCAGAGAAAGAGTTACAAACTTTCCTATTTATTTATTTATTTTTTTTTACAAGCTTTCTTCTTTCTTTTCTTTTTCTTTTTTTGGTAGGAAGCAATAGAAGAGCTACCTCCCTCTGTAGTCATTGGCGCATTTCAGCCTGCATGGATTCACCTGCCAGGCGGACCACACGGTAAGCTCCTTACTCATCATTCCAAGTCTGAGTCTCTTGGTTAATTGAAGGCAAGGGCTCCACAAGGGAGGAGTCACTTCTGTGTGTCTGTACACTGTGATCCCACCTCTCCTCTGACCTTTCGATGGAAGTCCTGAGTGTCTGTACACTGTGGTCCCACCTCTCCTCTGACCTTTAGATAGAGGTCCTGAGTGTCTGTACACTGTGGTCCCACCTCTCCTCTGACCTTTAGATGGAAGTCCTGTGTTCACACCCAGTGCACACAGTACACGGGGCTGACTGTGTCATTGCTGACCGTGTTATCACCCTCTGCATCCTCGCATGTAGACATGAAGTACCCCCCAACACGTACAAGTGATTAGAGGCCAGAGGACAGGGAAACGGGTGCTTCTCACCAGCCAGGCGTATCCACTCTTGGCGGCCTCTTCATCGTCTGTGATCTTGCCCTCATAGGGGCCAAAGTGCAGGCCCAGCGGCAGATCGGACGCCTCGTTCCATACTCCAAGCCCAGCGTCAGGGATGCCTGACAGTCTGATGCTTAACCCAGGATGCAGAGTGAGGGCTGAGCGGTTGGCATGCCCCTTTTCCACTGCACAGTCCTTTACAAAGGTTGGGGGCCCATGGGCAGCACAGCTGTCGATGAAGAAGTTCTGACACTCCTCACAATCTGGAGGTGAGAACAGGGATGAGAGGAGGTATAGTGATGTTGCTGGTCGTAACGCCCTTCAGAAAGAACTGGGGCATTCATGGCATTTGGCCTCGACCCTGCACCCCAAATCATAGAGGAAGGGGATGGACGGGGGACCAAATGGTGAGGTGAGGTTAGTGGACCAAGGCCTCATAGCCCCTTCTCCGTGAGTGGGCCAGCGGGGTCACTCACAGAGGTAGTCGTCATCCTGGGGCTCGTTGACCTCTTGGTATATGTGGCCCTTTCTTTCTCGTAAACTGTACCTCTTCACTCCAGTCTCTTTTCTTCTGAGTTCTAAGGTGGAGAACAGAAGCTAAGCAAGGCCGGTGGGGTCTGGGGAGTTAGTCCCTGTTTTATCAGAAAGTGTGAGATCTCCTACCTGTCCATCTATACACTTTGTTAAAACTTTCTTACATGTATTTTTCAAACTTTTACTTTTGTAATTTTATTTTTTAATGATACATTATTTATTTCTTCTCCACGCTGCATGGCTTGTGGGATCTTAGCTCCCTGACTAGGAATGGAACCCACAACTCCTGCAGTGGAAGTGTGGAGCCTTAACCACTTCACCACCAGGAAGTCCATTCTCTATACTTTGCTTCTTATACCTTTAACTACAGGTTCAGGAGACTGAGGCTCCACTGACCACAGATGCCAAGTGCAGTGATAGCTTCCTGCACTTCCTGTTAGTAGGTTTAACTTCCCAACCTTCTTACTAAGGAAATAGTTCACCGACACATCTACTCAGAAATATATGTTAAGGGCACATGACACGTAAGGCATTGAGCAGAGGTCTGGGCATAAACACTAACAAAGCACGATTCCCATCATCATAGTTGGGTTTATTGAACTACTTGTAGGTGTCAGGCTTTTGCATTTAATGTAAGGCTTTCAAGCATCGTATGAGTTATGTATCCTTATCTTCACTTTACACATAGCAATCAGGACATCAGAAAATGTATAAGATTTTCCCAAGGCCCCAGTGCTAACTTCATGTCTCAGATCAGTCCATCTTAAACCCATGCCTGCCCAAAGTCCATGCCACACACCTAGGCCATACTTATTAGTTTTTCTACAGGGATTAGAGGAAGTAATTAGAGGAACTCCCAAAATTTCTCTTACCGCCTTTTTGTCTGGGGTGCTGTCCAGGGGTCCTTGCTTTTCTGTGATGGGGCACTGGTTTCTGAGCCTGCTTGGAGCCACTTGTCTTCAGCGATTTTGCTGCTCCCGGCAATTCCTTCAAACTAGATTCCTTACTTAATGGTGCCCTGGACATTCTCTTCCATGTGAGTAAAAGACAACATGCATTTCTTTAGTTCTTTAGGACTTTATGAAGTGTTTTCACATGCATGACTTTAGTTAATACTTTGACAATTCTTGGAAATACCTGATTTGGGGGCGGGGGGGCGGGTTGAACACTGGAGTGTAACAAAACGACCTAGGTGGATAGTGAATCAAAACTAGAATTCATATCTTAAGGTTCTTCCCCTTCAACTTTCTGCATAAGAATGAGAGCAAGGCAGGGAGAATAGCTGGAGGTCAGGGAAAGAAGAGGGTAAGTGCTTCTCAGGGTTGCGAATTGCTTCCTCTTATTGGAGTGGGATGCTCTGAGGTAGGGATCCCGTCTCCTTCTTCATCTTGGACTGTCCACTCTACAAACTGCCCAGCATATCCTTAGCTTCTTCACCTTGGACTGTCCACTCTACAAACTGCCCAACATGTCCTTAAGCTTCCCTTAGTCAGATGTCTTAGCATATCCCTCCCTAGCACAGCACAAAAGAACTGAGGTTGAAAACATCTCTCAGATGAATGATATAAAGATGTATGAATAAGCTTCATAGAACCATGGAAGCTTTAATCAGTTTGTAAAAAGTTTAGAGAACGTGCACTGGTTTAGATTGCACTACCAGTGATACTGTGATCTCAGGTATATAATCAAATATTTTTTACCTCATTTTTTGGGTCTATAATGGTGATAGCTCTATACCTACTTATAGGTACTGTAGGATTGATTTAAGGTTTAAGTAAGTTTATTCACATAAAATGCTTAAAGTCTGAAATATTATGAAAGTAATGTAACAACAGAACCGCCTACTACTGTTGTTGTTCTTACTAACTGTAAAGGTGGTGATGATGTCAGACAGTGTGCTAAAGATCCAGGGCAGGAAGGCAGCCGTCTCCAGGATCTCTGTGTTTTCTCCTATTCTCACCTGTGACTGGATCCATGAGGAGGACATTTTGGCAACAGGATTTGGGAAATACTCACCTTCTGGTTTTTACTGTGCTCCACTCTGAAGGCCATCGAAGAAGGTTTACCTAAAAAGTGATGAGAATCAGTGTTTTGGTTGGGAAATATTTCCAAACTCTGGGTATCCTAATTAAGGACACATAATTCTAAGCCAGAGAGTGACAAAGACAATGATTACCAAAGGAGGAATGGAAAATGATTTCTGTATCATCATCTCCCATGGTTCCACTGGGACCATTACATAATTATCTTAAAATTAAAAAAAAAAAAATATGAACCTTCATCTGTGCCTCATCTGATGTTCATAAAGTATCTAATAAATTTACTAGTCTTTAATGTCAAAAGCACTCATCAATGTAGAAATATGAGGAAGTTACTGCAATGTAATAAAGGTCATATATTGAAAGTCTACCTCTAACATCCTAGTCATCAGTGAAAAGCTGAAAACTTCTACAATCAAGAAAAAAAGCCAAGGATGCCCGTTATCAACATTTCTGTTCACCATAATATTAGAACTCCTAGCCAGGGCTTTAGGTTAGAAATGGAAACAAACGGCTTCCATTTGGAAAGAAAGAAGTAAAATTATGTCTGTTCACAGGGGCATGGTTTTATGTGCAGAAAAATCTTTAAATCCACACACACAAAAATCCTGCACAGAAAGTTGCACGGTACAAAATCAACATTCAAATATCTTTCTGTGCATTAAGAATGACCATTCTACAAAGGAAAATAAGAAAACAATCCTATTTATTTTTTATTTTTTTAAAGCTATAGTCAAGAGCTAAATTAAAAATATATATATTTATTTTTATTTATTTGTTTGTGCCAGGTCTTTGTTGCGGCATGTGGGATCTAGTTCCCTGACTAGGGACTGAACCCAAGTTCTCTGCACTGGGAGTGTGGAGTCTTAGCCACTGGGCAAATAATCTTATTTATAATAGCATTGAAAAGAATGAAGTAATTAGGAGTAAACTTAAGGAGATGAGAGACTTATATGTTGAAAAATACAAAGTATTGCTGAAAGGAATCTGACATAAATAAATAGATAGATGTCTCATGTTTATGGATCTGGAGGCTTAATATTATTAAGCTGTTCATACTACCCAAAGCAATTTAAAGATTCAATGCAATTCCTATTAAAATCCCAATGGAATTTTTTTCAGATATAGAAAATCCATCCAACAGTTAACATGGAATCTCAGAGCACCCCAAACAGGCAAAGCAATCTTAGAAAGAACAGCAGAAATGGAGGCCTCAAATTTCAGAACATACTACAAAGGTACAGGAACCAAAAGAGGGTAGATTTGGCAAAAAAATGTATTCTTAGTCGCTCAGTCTTCTTGACTTTTTGTGACCTTTTGGACTGTAGCCCACCAGGCTCCTCTGTCCAGGGGATTTCTCAGGCAAGAATACTGGACAGGGTTGCCATTTCCTTCTCCAGGGGACCTCCTTAACCAAGGATTGAACCCACATATCCTGTGTCTCCTGCACTGAAGGCAGATTCTTCACCTGCTGAGCCACTGAGGAAGCTGGCTGGCATAAAGACAGATATGTCAATCAATGGAACAGTATAGACAGCCAGAAATAAACTCTTGGATACATGGTCTAATGATCTTCATCTAGGGTGTCAGGATAATGGGGAAAGTTTAATCCCTGTAATGAATGGTGCTGGGGAAACAAAATAACCATATGCAAAATAATGAACATCTTACATCTTGAAGAAAAATCAGTTCAGAATGGATTAAAGACCTAAATGCAAGACTTGATAAGATTCTAAGAAGACAACAAGGGTGAATCTTCAGGACACTGAAACAGCAATGATTTCTTAGATATGGTACCAAGTGCACAAGTATTAGTAACAAAGTACAAATAGACAAATGAGATTAATCTTAAAACCTCTGTGCAGCAAAGGACACTGAACAGAGTTGAAAAGCCCACCTACAGGATGGTAGAAAATATTTGTAAAATATGCATCTGATAAGGGGTTATTAAGCATACACCAGTATGAAGGCTACCTACAAGCCAGGAAGAGACCCTGATTGACCATGATGGCACCTTGATATCAAATTTCCATGCTCCAGCCTTGTAAGAAAACAAATTTCTCTGGTTTAAGGAATGCAGTCTGCTTTGTTATGGCAGTCTGAGCTGACTAACAGTGAGAGAAGGAATTGAAGAGACATTTCCCCAGAGAAAATATACAAATGGCCAACAAACATATGAAAAGATGCTCAATATTACTAATCAATAGGGAAATACAAATTGAAACCTTCTGTGATGGGCAATATGTATAAGAAGACAATAGCAACCTTGGTAAGTATATGGATAAATTGGAACCCTTATATACTACTGTTGGAAATGTAATATGTTGCAAGCTTTATAGAAAACAGTATGGAGTTTCTACAGAAAATTAGAACTGCTGTATGATCTAGCAATCCCACTCAAGAGTGCGTTTCCACAAAGAATTGAAAGCAAGATATTGAATAAATACTGGGCACATGTGTGGTCACTGCCACATTATTCCCAATGGGCAAGATGTGTAAGCAATCTAAATGTTCATTGGTGGATAAAAGATAAAGATTATATATAAGATATATGTTATAGCTATTATATCCACATGCACACAATGGAATATATTGAAGCCTTAAAAAATAATTCTCTCATATGCTACATCATGGATGTGCCTTGATGATATTAAACTAAGTGAAATGAACCAATCAAAAAAGACAAATATTGCCCGATTCCACTTCTATGAGGCATGTAAATTAATCAAATCCATGGAAACAGAAAATATAATCGTGGTTGCCAAGGGCTGTGAGGAGGAAGGATTGGAGAATTGTTACTCAGTGGGTTAGGACTTCAGTCACGCAAGATGTAACGTTTCTACAGATTTGTGGTACAGCAATGTGTATATATATCCCCGGTGGCTCAGCGGTAAAAAATCCACCTGCAATGCAGGAGATGCAGCAGATGCAGGCCCAGTTCCTGGGTTGGGAAGATCACCTGGAGCAGGAGATGGCAACCCACTCCAGGATCCTTGCCTAGAGAATCCCATGGACAGAGGAGCCTGGTGGGCTACAGTCTATGGGTACGCAGCGATTAGCACTGACTGAGCGATTAGCACTGTGGCCACTAACACTAACGTGCACATAGTTATCAACAGTGTGCCATACACTCAGAAATTGTTAAAAAAGTAAATAAAGACGTGCAGGCGTATGGTGAACCGAGGCGTATGTATTCCCTATGAAGAATCTCTCCTTATGTCAAAATCTTTGCAGACAACCAAATGTTTGTTTTTTATGTCCCTTTCACTAGTTTTAATAACCTAAGGAATAGAGGGACTTCCCTGGTGCACAGTGAATAAGAATCTGCCTGCCAATGCAGAGGACACAGGTTTGATGGCTGGTCCAGGAAGATTCCACTTTCTGCGGGGCAGCTAAGCCTGTGTGTCACAAGCTACAGAGCCTGCATGTGCTCTGCAACAAGAAGACACTCACCGCAACCAGAGAAAGCCCATGGACAGCAGCAAAGACCCAGTGCAGCCAAAACTAAATAAATAATTTTGAAAAATCTGGGAGAACAGAAATCCAGAGATGGAGAATCATAGAACTATCTAAATTGTTTTCTCCACTCTAGGCAGATTAACTCTTCTAAACTGTTTGAGCAGCAGAAGAGGAAGTGAGCGCTCACTTCTAGTTTATAATAAGTGTACTTCATTTTATTTACCTGATGCCATCTCTGGTCAGTGAAATGTGGGAAAGATCAGGGAGAATAAATAGTTCTCTCAAACCCTTTCCCAGAATCAAAATAAAGAATTAGTTTAACCTTAGGGTAAGAAGATCATGGGTTTTGTTTTATATACATAACATAAATAATGTATCTTGACATAATATGTTAATTATTACCTTTTCGAAGAGATTTAATCCAATAACCAATAAGATTAGTATTAAATCTGTTTGGTGAATTTATTTCTAATGTTCCTTTAACTGCCTTTCACTAAGAATGTTTAGCAAAAATAATTCTTTTTTAAAAAGAATGATAAATTTTAACCATAAAACTTTTGAGAATTCCACTGGAAAACCTATACATTCATCTTCATTCAGGCTTATGTAAATATTTGGCCACAACCACTTCGGAATGCTGAAAATTATGTTTTCCTTGCTAATGGCTGAGATGAAGTTGAGACCTAAGCCCAGGCTGCTTTCAAGAAGACACCTCCACATCCTCCTGGCCTCTCACCTTGCTGCCTTGGTGTCCATTCTTCATCAGAATCCTCAGTGTCATCTACCTGGGTTTTGATGACCTGCCTGCGGTGATGCATGAAATCCGGTCGAGTGGCTCTGAAACCTGGAAAGAAGCAAAATATTTGTTCTAAGAAGGAGAAACAATGCATAGAAGCAATGGGAAGTGTCACAAAGTCAGGGAATCAGTGGGATGGACTGGGGGAATCTAGAACAAGGCAAGAGGTGAGCTCTGCACTGCAGGGTCAACCTCCCTTTGGTACAAAACTGTAAACATTTCCTTAGTCTCCACACAAAAGGGAACTGTGAGCAGATGAAGCTACCTAAGAGCAGGCCAAGTGAACACTGAGAGTGAAGACCTGCTTCATGTTTCCCAGGCTCACAGGCACCCAGCACTTCCTGTTACCTATAGCAATCAGCGCTTCGTAGTTTCTTTTCACATTCCTGTATCAGATTTTTTCCCATTCTCCCATCTCTTCCCATTCTTCCTTGGAGAAGTATACGGAGATATCTTTGAAAGCATCTTTGGCCTAAGGAAAATAATAGATTTCATCAGTGATTTACTAATCTAAGTCAGACCTTAGAGCTGGGCCTTCTCCTCCACCTTTTGTGCAGGGAGTAGCCTGAAGTTGCAGGATGGTCTGTGTGAGACAGGGATAAAGACTTTCCTTCCCGACTGTGTCCTGCTTAACTGAACAAACGCTGAGCATTTTCCTAACTCTCCCTGGACACAGAGCAGTTGACGAAGCTAGTGTCCTGTTTTGTCCCACTCCACCCCACCATCTCAGACAGGACCAGGCATTCCCATCCTGTGTACAGTCACAGGGAAATTCAGTCAGCTGCCCAGGCAACCAGTCTGTGGTGCTTCAGGGACCAGCACCATGCCCTTCCTATAGAGCTGGCTTAGAGCCCAGCTTTGCCACCTCCATCTCTCACCATGGGCTTCCGCTCTGTTCTCCCGGCATCTCCCTCAGTGCTCTCCTCTGGAGACCTGTTCGGCCTCATGGCCATTGGAGTGCTCAAGGCCAAGGTGCCTGTGGAAGAAGAAGGTGCTGAGAGAGCCCAGACCAGTGTCCAGAGCCTGGTCTGTCTTCCTTGGGTGGAGTGTCCAGGGCAGGAAGGTGAGGGGAAAGTCAGGGTGAGGGTATTGGTGGGATGGACGGATCCTGACTAGATATGACAGATCAGCCTCTTGTGAACTAGATTTGGGTTCTTTGGTTCCCCTACAATTCAGCCCCTCTGAGGGAAGGCACTGGGAGGGATGTGTCTGTGGTGATGGAGGGATTTTTGAGGAGACCCGGAAACCCCTAACTGCTGGACTGGTGTTAGGCTGAAATCAGGGCTCTGTTCCAGTGCAGCAGAGTGACTGTTTCTCCAATAAGGGTTTTGAGGATCTCCTCCTGGGGACTCAGAAAAATCTGGGCATAACGCAGGTTCCACGTCTAAGGGATAAGTCGCTCAGCTTGAGGAGATCTGGGTCCCACGGGCTGAAGTAACTGGGGACCTCAGACAGAGGGGACAGGGGATCTTTTGGCTGATGTAGAATGTGCAGGGTGAGAAAACTTGGTATCTGTGGGGCTGAGGAAATCGGGGGTTGCTTATTAAGGGACTTTAAGTCTCTGACACGCAAGACAGTTAGGGTCTTGAGGAGGAAGCGTTTTAAGAGCTCCCAGTCTCAGGGATTCAGGGTCTGTGAGGTTGAGAAAATTTGGTCTCTCTGCGGGTGCTATTTTTAGGGTGCCTCAGGCTGAGGGGAACTGGGGTTAATCTAGGTATTTGAGGGTCGCAGCACTAAGGGGTTTGGTGTTTCTGTGGGTGAAGGGACTTGTAATCCCTGAAGCTGACGAGGCCAAGCCCCCTTCAGATTAGGACTCAGGTTGCTCAAAGTTGACAGGATTTCGGGCCTCCCACCCTGGAATTTGAAACCATCAGGCTAAGGGTTTATGAGGGCTGCGCAGGACGTGTTCCCGTCAGCCTCCCCGCTGTCCTGCCGCGCTGCCCACCCTGTCCCCAGGAGCGGGAGAGGTTCAGCGACGTCCAGTCCTTCAGCACTGAGGTGAAGTGAAGGGCCAGCAGCCAGCCTGTACCCTGTCAGGCACAAGCGGCCAATCGGCGTTGTGACTGAGGCAGTCTGGCCAATAGGCGGCCGGAGGGTGGGGAGCGGGATGGAGGCCCCGCCCCACCGCTCGGGGATTGGCTGCTCTGTGGGCGTGTCTGTCAAGCCTCCAGCGCGCATGCGCATCGTGGCTGGTTTGTTTGTTTTCAGGCATGGCCGCTTAGGCCTGGATCATCAAGTCGGTGGGTTGTCCTCAGGCTGAATGTTTCTTTCCAGTGCCCTGAAGTGGTATATCGGCTCCACCAGACTGTAACCGTGCTCCCGGAGTGTATCCTAGGCCCCCCTGTGCCCTACCTTATGAAATCCAGTTTTGGCAAGAACTCTTATGTGGAGAGTACTGCATTATTCAAGGGAAACGGTGTAATTAGCTACATTCTGATGAGACACAAGATAAACACCGGTATGGTCAAAGATTTAAACACAACGCGCAGAATAAGGATGTTAGAAAAAACTTGGAGGATTTTTAACCTGAAAGTGGAAGTGGCACTGATGAGCCATCTGTATATGTAATGTAGGTATGAAAAGCCTTCAGAAATGAGGTATAAGTAAAATCTCAAAGCCTTGCAAGTGTTTTCTGGAAGCCGAGGCATCGATCTGGAGGACTGTGCATCCACTGAGCTGAGTTTGCATGACACCTAGTGGCTTCACAAGATAAAATAGAGACACTGTTTCTGGCCCTTAGGTAGCTTTGCTCACAGAAAAATAATGTGATTTCCATGTATTGGAAGCAAAGCGACTGACTGTAAAATTGGTATCAAGTGGTGGTTGGGAGTCTGGATGGAGAAATGTTACCAGAAAAGTGAGTTTACCTCTTGGTAGGTGTAGAGCCAGAAGGTGCAACCCAGCCAACGCTCATGGGAAGGAAAAGTGTATTACTTGCAGAACTATGGAGAACACCATGGAGCTTTCCAGAGCAGGGTCTTTGTAAACCACAAAGTTTGGTAAGCTTTAATCTACGAGTACAGGCATGTTCCGGTTTCTGTGGTGACTCAGATGGTAAACAATCTGTGCATAGCAGAAGACCCGGGTTCAACCCCTAAATGAGGAAGATCCCAAGAGGAGGGCGGGGCAGTCCACTCCAGTATTCTTGCCTGGAGAATCCCATGGACAGAGGAGGCTGTTGGTCCATGGGGTTGCAAAGAGTCAGACATGAGTGAGTGACTAACACTTTAACTTTACAGGCATGTTCATTAAGGGTCTTGGGCTGTGGAAGACTCTAAGCTTCAGTTGACTGAAATCTTGAGAGTCATAATCAGTCACCTTCAGCATCCCTTACATTCCAGCTGGTCTGGTATACGTATAGATATCTATTCTTGATGTAGATATAGGTATCTATTCTTCTTCATATTCTTTCCCCTTATCGGTTCAATTCAATCACTCAGTCGTGTCTGACTCTGCAGCCCTATAGACTCTAGCATGCCAGGCCTCCCTGGCTATCAGTAACTCCCAGAGTTTACCCAAACTCGTGTCCATTGAGTTGGCGATGCCATCCAACCCTCTCATCCTCTGTCGTCCCCTGCTCCTCCTGCCCTCAATCTTTCTCAGCATCAGGGTCCTTTGAAATGAGTCAGCTCTTCACATCATGTGGCCAAAGCTTTGGAGTTTCAGCTTCAACATCAGTCTTTTCAATGAACACTCAGGCCTGATCTCATTTAGAATGGACTGGTTGGATCCCCTTGCAGCCCAAGGGACTCTCGAGTCTTCTCCAACACCACAGTTCAAAAGCATCCATTCTTCAGCAGTCAGCTTTCTTGACAGTCCAACTCTCCCATCCATACATGACCACTGGAAAAACCATAGCCTTGACTAGACAGACCTTTGTCAGCAAAGTAACATCTCTGCTTTTTAATATCCTGTCTAGGTTGGTAATAACTTTTCTTCCAAGGAATAAGTGTCTTTTAATTTCATGGCTGCAGTCACCATCTGCCGTGATTTTGGAGCCCCCCGAAATAACATCAGCCACTGTTTCCCCATGTATTTGCCATGAAGTGATGGGACCAGATGCCATGATCTTAGTTTTCTGAATGTTGAGCTTTAAGCCAACATTTTCACTCTCGTCTTTCACTTTCATCAGGAGGCTCTTTAGTTCTTCTTCACTTTCTTCCATAAGGGTTGTGCCATCTGAATTGCTGATATTTCTCCCGGCAATCTTGAATCTAGATTGTGCTTCATCCAGCCCGGTATTTCTCATGATGTACTTTGCATAGAAGTTAAATAAGCAGGGTTAGAATATATAGCCTTGATATGCTCCTTTCCCGATTTGGAACCAGTCTGTTGTTCCCTGTCTGGTTCTGACTGTTGCTTCTTGACCTGCATACAGATTTCTCAAGAGGCATGTCACGTTGTCTGGTATTCCCATCTTTTGGGAATTTTCCACAGTTTATTGTGACCCACATAGTCAAAGGCTTTGGCATAGTCAATAAAGCAGAAATAGAAATTTTTTCTGGAACTCTCTTGCTTTTTCGATGATCCACTGGATGTTGGCAATTTGATCTCTGGTTTCTCTGCCTTTTCTAAAGCCAGCTTGAAGATCTGGAAGTTCACAGTTCACGTATTGTTCAATCCTGGCTTGGAGAATTTTGAGCATTATTTTGCTAGTGTATGAGATGAGTGCAGTTGTGCAGTAGTTGGAGCACTCTTTGCCATTGCCTTTCTTTGGGATTGGAATGACAACTGACCATTTCCAGTCCGGTGGCCACTGCTGAGTTTTCCAAATTTGCTGGCATATTGAGTGCAGCACTTTCAGAGCATCATCTTTTAGGATCTGAAATAGCTCAACTGGAATTCCATCACCTCTACTAGCTTTGTTTGTAGTGATGTCTCCTAAGGCCCACTTGACTTCACATTCCAGAATGTCTGGCTCTAGATGAGTGATCACACCATCGTAATTATCTGGTTCACGAAGATCTTTTTTGTACAGTTCTTCTGTGTTTTCTTGCCACCCCTTCTTAATATCTTCTGCTTCTGTTAGGTCCATACCATTTCTGTCCTTTACTGAGCCCATCTTTGCGTAAAATGTTCTCATAAGCATACGTTGTTTTGTTTTGTTTTTTTTTTTTCTATTTATTTTTATTAGTTGGAGGCTAATTACTTTACAATATTGTAGTGGGTTTCTCCAAATAAGAAATACAGATGGCTAACAAACACATGAAAAGATGCTCAACATCACTCATTATCAGAGAAATGCAAATCTTAAGCATAAGTTTTAAGGTTGCTATTGCAGGAAGTGGCCACAAGGCGTCAGGACTTTTTCATTCCCAGTTGTGATTGCCTTGAAAGTGAAAACTTTCAAATTTTAACCCAGGAGTGTAATTCAATATGGAATGTACCTGAAGAAACACCCAAAACCTTGTGTATTCTTTCTGAACATTCTTATTTATTTATTTTAATAATTTTTAAAATTTACTGGCAGGTCCATGTGGCATGTGGGATTTTTAGTTCCCTCACCAAGTGTCGAACCCTCACCCGCTGGATTTGAAGCACAGAATCTTCACCACTGGACTGCAGGAAAGTCCCCCTAAGCATTATTTTTTTTTAAGTAACCTTTATTTCATATTGTAGTAACATTGATATACCATGTGTTGTTGGTGGCAGGTGAACCAAGTGTATTTTCTATTTTGTTTTTGTTCAGTTGCCAAGTCAGGTCTTTTTGTAGGAGCGCTCCCTTTGCTACAGGCCCTGTTATACTGGTAAGACATCTATTTGTATATGCATAAGTGTACATAAATTGAAATATCTAGGTACATAGATATGTAAATATCCAGATAGAGATATAAATGTCTAGGTATGTAGATATACAAATGTCTATATGCATAGAAATATACATTGTAGGTACATGGATGTATAAATACTTAGGTTCATAGAGGCATAAATATCTATATACATAGACATATAAATGTATATGTACATATAGACATAACTATGTATTTTCAGATATAAATATCTATTATAGATACATATAGACACAGATATCTATATACATAGACATGTAAATATCTGTATACACCGAGGATGGTTACACAGTGGACAATGAAGGAGACCACCTTATAGACAAAATAAATGATACAGATAGTGGCATTTATAAGAGCATACTAGAAGAGAGCAACATAAACAATTTCAAACAAAGAGAACACAGCTAAGCAACATGCTGACTAGTTTTAATCTGAGGGCACTAAACCAACAAGTCCACAGGGCGTCGGTAGATGATGGCAAAGTCTGGAAGGGTGAGATAGTGAAAACTAGTTAAATGTTTCATCTTTGTTTACAAAGTATAGCTTATACATTTTTGGATTCATACTTGTTACCTCCTTAAGTATGTATCACCTATATATCCTCATATGCCCACATCCAAACTGTTTCAACTCAAATAAAGCATAACTCCAACTTCTTGCAACTCTAGTTAGTCAACTGTTGCAGTTTCATGAAAAAGAAACATTGTGGTTCTTTTGTATAGACCAGTAATGGTTAGGATTTCTAAATTTTTTTTTTTTTTTTTTTTGGGGTCCTTAGAGATCATTTAAAATTTCAACACTTCTCCCTGCTTCACCTGGTTCTGATTCAATTGACATTGGAAAAGTTATGGAAGGAGTGTTTAATATAATCTGAACTCACCAGGTATCTATTGCTTGGTGTACATAAAGATCTGAGAAGTAGACTTTGATGGATGTAAAAATAAATATTGTGGATATAGAACATAATTAGAAATTGCGTGAGTCATTTGACCAGAGAGCAATCACAATGGATCCACTTCATCTCCCACACCCATGAGGACAAGTTTATCTTGGTAATAATATCAGCAACTGAAGAGTTAAAATGTTTAAAGGTTGTTGCTGAAGGATAAGACACCTGGATTCTTTGCCTCCTGAGGAGACGAATTCAATCCAGGGCCAGAGACAAGGCTGGATTGCTCAGAGCTTTTGTGTAATGAAGTTTTATTAAAGTATAAAGGAGATAGAGAAAGCTTCTGACATAGGCATCAGAAGAGGGCAAAAGAGTACCCCCACCCCCCTTCTCTTTAGCTGTATGTTATATAGTCACTCACAGTCTGTTAATGAAAAGAAAGGAATGTCATAAAATTTAGAATGGCAGCAGATAATTCATCCCTGGCCATAAAACGATTGACTTGAATCTTGTAGAAGGACAGAATACCAACAAATAGTTTCATTTACATAGATTAGGGGAAGAATACCTGAGTAAGTAGGTAGGCCATTTCCTGGAACCAACTTGAAGATACAGTCTGGGGTTCATTAACATATCTTAAGACAATATTTCCATAAGAAAAAGAAATGTATTGGTTAACTCTAGGTTTGAGAGTAGTCAGCTTCAGGTGAAACCAGGTGTCATGGCAACACAGCATTTTAAGAGAAACCTCCTTTTAAATTTGTAAAGAGAAGGAAAATATCCCTGGTTTTTTTCCTCCTGCCGCTTAAGAGAGATAAAAATGTCTGGCACTTGCAGCCTCTTTCCTCCACTTGGAGACCCCTGGCCTTCCTGCCTGTTACCCTCTCAGTGTTATCACTGTGAAAAATGATTATGAAAAGAAATCTATGGAATGTTTTCATAGATAGGATGCAACTTTCCAAGAGGCTTTAAATTTCAGGTGAATGTTTTATTATTTGAAATCTTGAGTGGATTACAGACTCTGTAAGTTTTACAGACTGTTCAAAGTTACATTCTATTCGATCCCGGACTGAATGCATTACCTTTTGGTCCATGCACTTTTGACACACTTCATCAGCTTAGAGACAATCTGTGTTGGAGAGTGTTCTAAACCAATGTGTGCGTACCAGCTGCAGGTCTGACAAGAAACATTCACTCTCATGTTGTTGTAGTTGCTCTTCAGTTGCTAAGTTGTGTCTGACTCTTTGTGACCCCATGGACTGCAGCACGCCAGGAATCCCTGCCCATCACCAACTCCCGAAGCCTGCTCAAATTCATGACAGCTGAGTCAGTGATGCCATCCAAACATCTCTTCCTCTGTCATCCCCTTCTCCATTTGCCTTCAGTCTTTCCCAGCATCAGGGTGTTTTCCCGTGGGTCGGCTCTTCACATCAGGGGGCCAAAGGATTGGAGGTTTGGTTTCAGCGTCAGTCCTTCCTATGAATGTTGAGGACTGATTTCCTTTAGGATTGACTGGTTTGATCTCCTCGCAGACCCAGGGACTCTCAAGAGTCTTCTCTAGCACCACAGTTCAAAAGCGTTAGTTCTTCAGTGCTCTGCCTTCTTTGTGGTCCTACCCTCACATCCGTACATGACTACTGCAAAAACCAGTAGCGTTTACTCTCACATATGGGATATCAAATTTGTTTTTACATATTGCCTGCTATGTTTAGGCTCTTGGTTCATACTTCATGTACCCATGTAGTGTTGTGTTTAAATCCAGTTTGAACCAGAGCTTTATTTGAAGAACGTTTAGCCCACCAGCAGCGTTCTATTCTCACCAGCACCTCTTACCTTGGTGTGACATCTCAAAACTCAGAAACTCTTACATGTTATATGAATATCAATTTCATCTTAGCACAGTTTAAACAGAGAAGTGACAAAATCAGGGTGCCTATTTTATCAGGTTTCTCCAGGCAGAAACTTGAAGCTTGATGCGGTTCAGTTGCTTGGTCATGTCCAACTCTTTGCAACCCCATAGACTGCAGCATGCTGGGCTTCCCTGTCCTTCACCATCTACCAGAGTTTGCTCAAACTCCTGTTCTTATGTTGGTGATGCTATCCAACCATCTCGTCCTCTGTCACCCCCTTCTCCCCCTGCCCTCAGTCTTTGAAATCGAAATTGTTAAAAGGCAGAGTTTATACAGCTTATGGGCTTCTTGACTCAATTTTTTTTTTTTTTTTTTGCAAGAATTTTCTTATGTATTTTTTTCAAGTGTGACCTTTCATTCATATAATAGCAAATGACAGAATTAAAAGAAACCAAATTGAAACAATGGATTGTTTTTCTCCTGGCAATCTGAACACAAAGGAACCAGTGGGAACTGCAAAGATCTGGGGGCCAAGCTTTTAAGAATATTTTAGGTTGGGAAATACTAACTAGTATGCTTTCCATTTCAACAATTTTTATTCTGATAAAGAGTATCCTTTTCTAGAAGGCTTCCAGTGTGGCTGCCTCCAGCTGGAAGCATGGGAAAAGGAATCAGGGCACGTTCTGTCTGTCTTTACAAGACACTGGACTCAACTCTAAGAAATCCCTGGATCTTCCCTGGATCCTGACCACCACATGGCCAAAGATACTGGTAACAGTTTTGTTTTGCCTGTTAAAGTGTTTAATGACAAAGATTCTTTCGGTTTCCTGATGTGGGTGACATGTGGGGCCCAGTGATGATTTTTTCTTTGAGAAACTTACTTGCTAGCTCCCACATGAGGGTGAGGCCCCTGTGCAATGATGAGAGACCTGTGCCTCCAGGGAGAGCAAGTTTACATTAAAGTTTAAACCTGACCAAGTCCTGTTTGCATGGTAGATTTAGACCTCTCTGTCTTGTCTAGGAGTTTCCCTGGTGGCTTAGATGGTAAAGAATCTGCATGCAGTGCAGGAGAACTGGGCTCATTTATGGATTGGGAAGATCCCATGGAGAAGGGAATGGTAACCTAGTCCAGTATTCTTGCCTGCAGAATCCCATGGACAGAGGAGGCTGGAGGGCTACAGTCCATATGGTCACAAACACTCAGACATGTCTGAACGATGAACACTTTGACTTTTCAATCCTGTCTGCACTGATTATGTTTAGACAAGACTGCTTGCTTTCTGCAATGAGAATATTGACACCTGACCATGTTCTGTGTGCACGAGGACGTGGAGACCTGGGTGTGGACTGGGCCTGGCCTCTGTCCTGGAAAACTCCATGCCTGTGTCTGAATGTCAGTCCTCAGAGGTCTGGGGTCTGGAGCTGAGGTGGGTTTCTCTGGGTAATGTGCCCTCCTCTGAGTGGGGTTCCATGGCCCTTCCAGGGGTCAGTGCTGCAGTAGGGCTCTTAGTCTTTCCTCCTGCCAGGGTCACCTGCCCTGAGGCTCATGGAGACTCCTCAGGTGGGCTACTTGGTAATTATTCCAGTTTTTCAGTGCATTCAGTTTGAGTAGGGAGGCAGGTTCACCTGGCTAATTGATTCCAGGGTACAAGGATCAGGCAAAAAACCAACAGGCAGCAGGCGAGGTTGCTATGTGATCGCGTTCCCATCGGCTGCCCCTGCTCAGCCGACACCAGACCTGCCCCTCGTCTTGTAGCCCCGCGCCTGGTGTGTTTTCTCAACACCTCAGTGGGAAAACAAAGAATGGAGCCTGCTGGAACCAAGGCAGTGTGTTCAACATTATCGTGACAGCTGTCAAAACAGTATCAGACAGAACGAAAGGGCAGGAGAGGGGGACTTCTCTGGGATGAGAGGAGGTTCCAGGAACCCAGGAGGTTGCAGGAACCCACTCGTTTCCGCCTTTGGGGCTCAGCCATCAGGGACCTGGTGTCCTAACCAAGAGTCACGCGGCCCCAGATGCAGGGTTTGGGGACCGTGTGGGTCTCACCCCATCCACACGGGTCCGGATCCTGTGCCCAGAGACCCCGTGTCTGCTCTTCACGTCTGTGTGTCTTGCCCCTTGGAGATCCCCAACATCTGAATTGAGGGTGTTGCCCTGATTAACCTGTGGTCTTTCTTCTCTTCATCTTGGGACATTTACGTGATGTCAGGCACCTTTGAATGGGTTGCTACTCTGTGTTCTGCTGGGTGAAAACCTTTGGCGGTGTCATATTAACATCATAGTGTATCACAGACCTAATCTGTAGGGTCGCCTCTGTCTGGGGTCCCCTAGATGGACTTTCTGTGATTTAATTTTTATTTTCTATTGGAGTCAGGTTGATTTCCATTGTTTTATTAGTTTTAGCTGTACAGGAACTTAATTTGATTGTATATAGAAGTGAATCTATTGTTTTTCCATGTTTTCCCTCATATAGATTATTACAATCTCTTTAGTAGAGTTCCCTGTTCTTTTCACTAGGTCCTATTTGGTTATCAATTTGTTAGATATTAGTGTGTATATAATTCCTAAACTCTTTATCCCTTCTTTGCTTCTTTTGATAATCATAATTTGATTTTCACACACTGTGAAGTCCGTTTTGTATATTAGTCATTGGTATGAATTTATAGACTATGCCTGTAAGAGATATCTCATGATATTTGTCTTTCTGTGTCTGAGTTCCCTCACTTGGGGTGATGATTTTGTAGCACACCCATGCTGCTGACAGCATACTTGTTTCACTCTGTTTTACGATTGAGTGGTATTCCAATTATAGATGTACTGCCTTGTCTTCACTTTTCTTCCACTGGACCTTTTGGTGGATTCCATGTCTTGCCTATTGAAACAGTGCTGCCCTGAAAATCAAGGTGCACGTGTCATTTTGAATGGTGATTTTTTGTGGACTGTGATCGCCTTTATAGCTCAGTTGGTAAAGAATCCACCTGCAATGCAGGAGACCCCAGTTCGATTCCTGGGACAGGAAGATCCGTTGGAGACCGGATGGGCTACCCACTCCAGTATTCTTGGGCTTCCTTTGTGGCTCAGCTGGTAAAGAATCTGCCTGCAATGCGGGAGACCTGGGCTTGATCCCTGGGTTGGGAAGATCCCCTGGAGAAGGGAAATGCTACCCACTCCAGTGTTCTGGCCTAGAGAATTCCATGGACTGTATAGTCAATAGTGTTGCAAAGTGTTGAACACGACTGAGTGACTTTCACTTCACATTCTCTGGACCTAGGCCCATGAGTGGGATTGCAGGGTCATATGATACCTCTATGTCTTGTATTTGTTGGAAGCTCCATGCTGTTTTCCATAGTGCCTTTGTTAGGGGAAGCACACTGATTGAAACCGCCCACCCTGGCCAGGCACCTTAGTAACCATTTGCATGAGATGTTTTATGACAGGAGATCCTGATAAAGAATATGGAACTAATAAGCCACCACCAACCGGAAGAGTTCGGGAAAGGTCAAAAGGAAACAGCGTGTGTATGTCCACTTCCCAGAATCCCTCTTGCTAGCATCCATCTTGGCTGAGCGATGCGTGCACCACCAGGAAAGACTCTGAATTAGAATGATTGGCCAAAGACTACCCGGAAATGAATCCTATCACCATAAAACCCAAGACCGCGAGCCACGCGGCAGAGCAGTTCTCCTGGGTTCCCTTACCTACTGCTCTCCACCCGGGTGCCCTTTCCCAATAAAATCTCTTGCTTTGTCAACATGTGTCTCCTCGGACAATTCATTTCCGAGTGTTAGACAAGAGCCCAGTTTTGGGCCCTGGAAGGGGTCCCCCTTCCTGCAACACCTTCACCATTTACATTCCCAAAAAGATTGTAGGAGGATTTCAATTTCCGCATATTCTTTGCAGATCTTTTATTTATTTATTTAATCTTTATTCTTTGTAGATCATTTTGATGACGGCCACTGTGACCAGCGTGAGGTGATACCTTATTGCAGTTTTGACTGGCATTGATTTAATAATTATTGGTGTGGACTGTCTATCCATGTGCTTTTATTATTTTATACTTTGTGAGTACAATTTATCTCTTGAAACTGGGCTCTTGCAACTTGGCCCTGTTTGGAATTCTTTTCTGATGAAATACCCCAGGACATTTCTTGAGGGCAGCTGTCATTTAAAGCCCTGCCAAACTTGTGGCTATTTAGAGTCTTTCAGCACCTATTTTATGGCTTCCCTGCTCACTCAGTGGTAAAAGAATCCACCTGCAATGCAGGAGATTTTCAGGAGACCTTGGATCAATTCCTGCGTTGGGAAGATTCCCTGAAGAAGGAAATGGCAAACCATTCCAGTATTCTTGCTTGGAGAATCCCATGGACATCCTTTGTCCTGGCAGGCTACAGTCCGTGGGGTTGCAAAGAGTCGGACATTACTGAGCAACTAAACAACAAAAACCGCACCAGTTTTGACATGTAAATATTGATCTGTACCAGCTAATTACTCCCCCCACCCCCTGCCACCTTTCCATTTTGGTAAGCATAAGTTTCTGAGTCTGTGAATCTGTTTGCATTTTGTAATGTGCTCATTTGTATCCATTTTTAGATTCCACAGAAGTGATACTCTGTATTATCTTTCCCTTTCTCAGTTATTTCACTTAGTTTGATCACTTCTAGTTTCTTCCCTGTAACTGGAAATGGCATTATTCCATCCTTCTTTATGTCTGAGCAATATTGCATTGTGTATATGTACCTCATTTTCTGTATCCATTCGTCTCTCCTTGTATACTTAAGTTGCTCCCCTGTCTTGGCTATCGTACCTAGTGCTGCCATGATATTTGGAGTGCAGATGTCTTGTAAAATTTTGCTTTTTTTCTGGATCTACTTCTAGGTATTGGATTTCTGGGTCACTGGGTACTTCTGTGCTTAATTTTTAAAAGAACCTCCATAATGTTCTACCTAATGGGTGTACCAATTTACATTCCCAGCAACAGTGTAGGAAGCGTTTTTCTTTCCACACCCTCTGCAGAATTTATCGTTGTAGGTTTTTGATGTGGCCATTCTGACCAATGTGAGGTGATACCTCATGGTACATTTGATTTGCCTTTCTCAAAGAACTAGTGATGGTGAGCATATTTTCATGTGCTTTTTTCACCATCTCTATGATCTCTTTAGAGAAACATGCATTTAGACGTTTGGCTGATTTTCTTTTCTTTTTTTTTTTTTTAACTGAGCTGTACTAACAATTTTTATGTGTTGGAAAGAAAGTTCTTGTGAAATCAACCCTGAATATTCATTGGAAGAACTGAAGCTCCAATCTTTTGGCCACGTGATGCAAAGAGTTGACTCATTGGAAAAGACCCTGATGCTGGGAAAGATTGAGGACAGGAAGAGACGTGGGCAGCAGAGGATGAGATGGTTGGATGGCTTTACCCACTCAACAGACATGAGTTTGAGAAAACTCCCAGAGATAGTCAGGGACAGGGAGGCCTGGCGTGCTGCAGTCCATAGGGTCACAAAGAGTCAGACAAGACTAGCAACTGAACATCTACAAAAACCTGAATCCTCCTGAATATTAACTGCCTAGCAATTTAGCTGGCATTTAATATTCAGTTGTCCAGTATGAAAAGACAAAAAGATATGACACTGAAAGATGAATTCCCCTGGTTGGTAGGTGCCCAATATGCTACCGGAGAAGAGTGAAGAAATAAATCCAGAAGGAATGAAATGGCTAAGTCAAAACGGAAACAGTTGTGGGTGTGTATGGTGGTATAAGTAAAGTCTGATGCTGTAAAGAGCAATATTGCATAGGAACGTGGATTGTTAGGTCTATGAATCCAGGTAAGTTAGAAGTGGTCAAGAAGATAGCAAGAGTGAACACTGACATTTGAGGAATAAGTGAACTAAGACGTGTGGGTTAGGGTTAGGGTTAGAATGTGGTCCACTGGAGAAGGGAATGGCAAACCACTTCAGTATTTTTGCCTTGAGAACCCCATAAACAGTGTGAAAAGGCAAAAAGAAAAGACACTGAAAAATGGACTCCCCAGGTGGGTAGTTGCCCAATTTATTACTGAAGATCAGTGGAGAAATCCCTCCAGAAAGAATGAAGGGATGGAGCCAAAGCTAAAACAACACCCAGTTGTGGATGGGACTGGTGATAGAAGCAAGGTTCGATGCTATCAAGAGCAATATTGCATAGGAACCTGGAATGTTAAGTCCAAGAATCAAGGCAAATTGGAAGTGGTCAAACAGGAGATGACAAGAGTGAACATTGACATTCTAGGAATCAGCAAACTAAGGTGGACTGGAATGGGTGAATTTAACTCAGATGACCATTATATCTACTACTGTGGGCAGGGATTCCTTAGAAGAAGTGGAGTAGCCATCATAGTCAACAAAAGAGTCTGAGATGCAGTAATTGGATGCAATCTCAAAAACAACAGAAGGATCCCTGTTAGTTTCCAAGGCAAACCATTCAATGGCACAGTCATCCAAGTCTATGGTCCAACCAGTAATGCTGAAGAAGCTGAAGTTGAACAGTTCTATGAAGACCTACAAGACCTTCTAGATCTAACACCCCCAAAAAGATGTCCTTTTCATAAAGGGGACTGGAATGCAAAAGTAGGAAGTCAAGAAACACCTGGAGTAACAGGCAAATTTGGCCTTGGAGTACAGAATGAAGCAGGGCAAAGGCTAATAGAGTTCTGCCAAGAAAATGCACTGGTCATAGCAAACACCGTCTTCCAACAACACAAGAAAAGACTCTACACATGGACATCAACAGATGGACGACCCTGAAATCAGGTTGATTATATTCTTGCAGCCAAAGATGGAGAAGCTCGATACAGTCAGCAAAAACAAGACCAGGAGCCAACTGTGGCTCAGATCATGAACTCCTTATTGCCAAATTCAGAGTGAAATTGAAGAAAATAGGGAAAACCACTAGATCACTCAGGTATGACCTAAATCAAATCCCTAAGGACTATACAGTGGAAGAGAGAAATAGATTTAAGGGACTAGATCTGATAGACAGAGTGCCTGATGAACTATGGTGGAGGTTCATGGCATTGTGGAGCAGACAGAAATCAAGACCATCTACAAAAATAGAGAAAAGAAAAAGAAATACAAAAAATCAAAATGGCTGTCTGAGGAGGCCTTACAAATAGCTGTGAAAAGAGGGAAGTGAAAAGCAAAGGAGAAAAGGAAAGATATTCCCTTTTGATGCAGAGTTCCAAAGAAGAGCAAGGAGAGAGAAGAAAGCCTTCCTTGGTGATCAGTGCAAAGAAATGGAGGAAAACAATAGAATGGGAAAGACTAGAGATCTCTTCAAGAAAATCAGAGATACCAAGGGAACACTATGCAAAATGGGCTCAAAGAAGGACAGAAATGGTAGGGACCTAACAGAAGCAGAAGTTATTAAGAAGAGGTGGCAAGAATACACAGAAGAACGGTACAAAAAAGATCTTCATGACCCAGATAATCATGATAGTGTGATCACTCACCTAGAGCCAGACATCCTGGAATGTGAAATCAAGTGGGCCTTAGGAAGCATCACTATGAACAAACTAGTGGAGGTGATGGAATTCCAGTTGAGTTATTTCAGATCCTAAAAGATGATGCTGTGAAAGTGCTGCACTCAATATGCCAACAAATTTGGAAAACTCTCAGTGGCCACAGGACTGGAAAGGTCAGTTTTCATTCCAATCCCAAAGAAAGGCAATGCCAAAGAACGCTCAAACTACCCCACAATTGCACTCATCTCTCAGGCTAGTAAATTGGAGCTTAAAATTCTCCAAGCCAGCCTTCAGCAGGACATGAACCGTGAACTTCCAGATGTTCAAGCTGATTTAGAAAGGCAGAGGAACCAGAGATCCAACTGCCAACGTCCGCTGGATCATCAAAAAAGCAAGAGAGTTCCAGAGAAAGATCTATTTCTGTTTTATTGAGTATGCTAAAGCCTTTGACTGTGTGGGTCACAATAAACTGTGGAAAATTCTGAAAGAGATGGGAATGCCAGGCCACCTGACCTGTCCCTTGAGAAACCTGTATGCAGGTCAGGAATCAAGAGTTAAAACTGGACATAGAACAACAGACTGGTTCCAAATAGAAAAAGGAGTACTTCAAGGCTGCATATTATCACCCTGCTTATTTAACTTATATGCGGTGTACATCATAAGAAACGCTGGGCTGGAGGAAGCACAAGCTGGAATCAAGATTGCCGGGAGCAATATCAATAACCTCAGGTATACAGATGACACCACCCTTATGGGACAATGAGAAGAAGAACTAAAGAGCCTCTTATTGAAAGTGAAAGAGGAGAGTGAAAAAGTTGGCTTAAAACTTAACATTCAGAAAACTAAGATCATGGCATCCAGTCCCATCACTTCATGTTAAATAAATGGGGAAAGAGTGAAAACAGTGGTTGACTTTATTTTTCTTGGCTCCAAAATCACTGACGATGGTGATTGCAGCCATGAAATTAAAAGACACTTGCTCCTTGGAAGGAAAGTTATGAGCAATCTAGACAGTATATTAAAAAGCAGAGACATTACTTTGCCAACAAAGGTCTGTCTAGTCAAGTGTATTCTTTTCCCAGTGGTCATGCATGGATGTGAGTATTGGGCTATAAAGCAAACTGAGCACAGAAGAATTGATGCTTTTGGTCGGTGGTGTTGGAGAAGATGCTTGAGAGCCCCTTGGACCACAAGAAGATCCAACCAGTCCATCCTAATGGAGATGAGTCCTGGATGTTCATTGGAAGGACTGATGTTGAAGCTGAAACTCCAATACTTTGGCCACCTGATGCAAAGAGGCGCCTTATTTGAAAAGACCTTGATGCTGGGAGGGATTGAGGGCAGGAGGATAAGGGGACGACAGAGGATGAGATGGTTGGATGGCATCACCGACTTGATGGACATGGGTTTGGGTGAACTCTGGCAGTTGGTGATGGACAGGGAGGCGTGGTGTGCCGCGGTTCACGGGGTCCCAAAGAGTCAGACATGACTGAGTGACTGAACTGAACTGAATTAGTGTTCGAAAAATTGTTTGATATAGGTGCCCTGGGAGCACATCTGATTGTCATCCTAGAGAAGGCACAGCTCACGAGTGTAGCACATCTTCTGTGGAAATTAACATTTGTTTAACTATCGCTATAGGTAAAACAACCCAATCATCTACTTCCGAATACCCTGGCTTTAACTCTGATATTGGAATTATATAGGAGTCAAAATTCAAGTCTTCATCATCTGTATATTCATAGCTTCAATATCTTTCGTGACTGATAGTTTACAGCATAAGGCATGGAGTGTTAATTTTGTCTATTATGTATAAAATTTATAGGATAGAAAGGCAATTAAGATGAAAATAATAGCTGGTAAGATTGTTCGGATAGTCTACTTCTTGTGTGTCTATAGTGCTAGTGTGTGTGAGTTTTGTTGTCAGAATAAGTGAGATAATATAAACTACTAGTGAGCTGACTAAGAAAACAATTACTAATGTGTTATCATGAAGTGTAAGAATTCTTCTATGATGGCTGGTGTTGCATCTTGAAAGTCTAGTTGTAGAGGATATGCCATTGATATATACAGATTTTTCACCTATAACTTAACTTCAACAAAGTGATATAATGTTGTACTAATATCTCCTAAATAGAGAAAGAAATTATGGTTATGATTTTGGCTTGAAATCAGTAGTTGGGGGTTCGATACCTTCCTTATTTATTATAAAATGATGTGCATAAGTTCTTTGGGTGTGTGATATGGTTGGTCTACTGTTAAGACCTCGTCTTGATGCAAATGCTTCTCAGGTAATAAGAATTATTGGTATTACTGTGGTTAAAGAAATGAATGGGCCTATAGATGAAATAGTATTTCATACTGTGTATGCATCTGGGTAGCCAGAATACTGTTGTGGTATTCCAAACAGGCCTAGAAAGTGTTTTTGAGCAAGGTTATGTTAACATCTACAAATACATTTCTGAAGTGAATTTTTGCTCATGTAAATTTGAGTATAGCCTGAGAATAATGAGATTCAGTGCAGAAAGCCCCCTATAATAACAAATCTCCCACTGGAAGTACATAATGCAACTATGTAACTACATAGTATATATCATGAAGAAAATATCTGAAGGTGAATTAGCCAGGAAAATTCCTGTTAACACTCTGACTGTGAAAAGAAATACAAAACCTAGGCCTCACATTATAGCTGGGGGTCATTTAATGTTACTGTCATGAGGCATTGCTAATCAACTAAACATTTGTACTCTTGTTGGCCTGGTAATAATTATAGTGGCTGATGTGAAATAGGCTTGTGTGTCAGCATACATCCTTGCTGTGAATATACAATGTTCTCATACAATAAATCCTAAGAATCCAGTTGACACTATAGCTCAGA
Source organism: Dama dama (assembly GCF_033118175.1). Taxonomy (NCBI): domain Eukaryota; kingdom Metazoa; phylum Chordata; class Mammalia; order Artiodactyla; family Cervidae; genus Dama; species Dama dama. Next base: position 84,974,607 of record NC_083681.1, read on the forward strand.
CCATTCCCATGCACCTGAAAGTTTCTTTTCCCCTAAGTAATAGGTTACAATATATGAAATCATCCTAAATCCTGGCAAAATCAAAAGATATACTTCAGAGTGTCTGAAAAATCAGATCAATGTTGATACAGTGTTTGGTCCCCTCCTCCTTCAGGATCAAAGAAAGCTGTATTTAGATTTCAGTCTGTTAATAGCATAGTAAAAATACCAGCTGCCAATACAGGTAGTGATAGTAATATGGCTGTGATTAGGACTAATCACATGAATAACAGTGTTTGCTATTGGGATATGGCAGGGGTTTATATTAATAGTTGTAGTAATAAAATTGATAACACCTAAGGTAGAAGAAACACCTGTTAGGTGTAGAGAAAAAATAGTAAAGTCTACTTAAGCTCCAGCATGAGCTAGATTTCTGGCTAAAGGTGTAGACAGCTCAGCCTGTGCCAGTGCCTGCTTCAGCTATTGGTGATGCAAGCAGTAAGAGGAACGAGGGAGGGAGAAGTCAGAAGCTTATTTATTCAGGGAAAACTATGTCATTAGCTCCAGCTATCAGGGAAACTAATCAGTTACCAAAGCCTCCAATCATAATAGGGAGTACTATAATGAAAACTATTACAAATGCATGAGCTGTTACAATTACGTTATAAATTTGGTCATCTCCAAGTCAAGTTCCAGGTTGGCCCAACCCAGCACAGATTAAGAGCCTTGGGGCTGTGCCTACTGTTGCCAGCCAAAATCTTGGCCTTCTTTGCCCACTGACCCTGAATGAAAATATGGAGACCGGGTTTGGAGCAAGTAGAAAGGTGGCTTTTATTCTTAGCTGGCAGAGAGGAGAAACGCAGTAGGCTTATGCCTCGAGAGCTGTGCCCTGCCCCCCGAGATGAATCTAGGGGCTTATAGAAGGCAAGAGCTCACAGTCAGGAATCAGTGATGAGGAGCAAAGGGAATAGGATCTTGATTTCTTCCTTTTGCATTGTTTCAAAGACAGTAGGAGACTGACGTCAATAACCCAGTAACTGAGTCTGGCAGTCGGTGGCTCTGTGGCCTACTTTCTGATACGCTACTACAAGAAGAAGAGTGTTCTGAGGGTAAACACCAGATGGGGATATATTTAGCACAGAGTCAAAGGAATATAGGAGCCAATTGTAGCTTCTGCAGAGTTTAGGGACAGAAAAGCAAACTTAGTCACAGACATTCAGCGTGAGGAGCAGTTACAGGAAAAAGAAAAGTTAGGAATGTTCAGGCCTGCTCACTCTTCTCTTTATCTTCTTTGTTGTCAGAAGAGAAAGGAGAGAAACTCATTCCTCTTTTTTCCCTTTCACTGCAACACTGCCTTCCCAGCTCAAGCACCAAATAGTACGTATATAGTACTGATATCTTTATGGTTAGTTGAAAATAATAGGCAGTTAATGAACACAGGCAGAATGGCTGAGTAAGCTTTAGACTGTAAATCTAAAGACAGGGGTTTAATCCACTTTTTCTTTTTACTAAGTCCTGTGCTGAATATTTCATGTTGAATTGCAAATTCAAAGAAGCCAGTTCTATTTGCTGGGACTTATACCACTGTTTTTTTTTTTTTTTTTCCTTTTGCTATAGAAGTAGCTTGAAGTCAGTTGACCAGGGTATTTAGCTGTTAACTAAAAGTTCATGGGGTTATAGCCCACCAATCTAGAGAGGGTTTAGTTTGAGGTGTCTGGTTTGCATTCAATTGATGTAAGATATAATCTTGCAAACCTTATGAACAGGCATTAAGTAAATTATACTTGCTTAGGGCTTTGAAGTATAAGGAACATCCTTGTAGTACAGGAATTTTCCTGTATTTCATACAAGAAAGAATCTGCTTGCAATGCAGGAGACCTGGGTTCCATCCGTGGGTCGGGAAGATCCTCTGGAGAAGGGAATGGCAATCCACTCCAGGATTCTTGCCTGGAGAATCCCATGGAGAGAGGAGCCTGGTGGCCTAGTCTATGGGATCGCAAAGAGTTGGACATAACTGAGCGACTAAGCCCACAGCACACAGGGCATTGAAGGCTCTTGGTCTAGTTAACCTAAATTCCTATTCCAGTACTGAGAGAATTGGTGTTATGGGTAGAAATGTTGTGGCTATTGCAGTTATTGTGGATAGGAGTGTTATTTGTTTCATAGTGTAGAATTGTCATGTTTTCTCTGTTATTTGTGGAGAGGAATAAGAATAGTGCCGTCGAGTATGTGAGTCATATGTTGAAGCACAGTAGTGCCATGATTGCTATTAGTGTTGGTAAAACGATGCTCTTTTTGGTTGTTATTTTTTCAATTGTTTTTCACTTGGGTCTGAATCCTAATAGTGGTGGGAGGCCTCCTATTGCTAATAGAATGGTGAGGATAAGGTTTGTTATGATTGGTATCTTGTTGCATGTATATGGTAGTGATAATGTGGTGGTGGTGGAGTTGGTTATGAACATTCTGAATATGGTGGAAGTTAAGATAATATAACCAGGTTTGGTGGAGAAGGCAATGGCAACCCACTCCAGTACTCTTGCCTGCAAAATCCCATGGATGGAGGAGCCTGGTGGGATACAGTCCCTGTGGTCAAAAAGAGTCAGACACAGCTGAGCGACTAAGCCCAGCACACAGTACACTATTAAATTAATTGATGGTGAAGTTTGGTATAGCACTGTCATGGGTGCAAGTTTTTGTCATGGTCATAGGATGAAGCCAGATATTAGGAAAATGTCTTGTATACCTTCTGGTACTCCAATGTGAAATGCAGATACTCCCAGCTTTATTCATAAGGCTATTGTGATTAATATGGATGCTGTTGGATTAAATAGTTTTGTGAGAGTCCATTGGCCTGAGAATAGGCCAGTTATCATGAGGAATCATGAGGCCAGTTATCATGAGGAATATTGATGTGGTGGATTGTGTCAAGTATTTAGTTGATGCTTCTGTTGCTCCTGGGTTGAATTATTTATTATGATGGGGATAATGCCTAATATATTTATTTCAAAGCCAAATCAGATAAGTAATCAATGGAGATAATTATAATGGCAATAGATTCTGAGAAAATAGTTGATAGGATAATGATAAAGATGATGGGACTTATTAGTACAGAAAGGGTATAAATGAATATTTTTGGGGTACAGGCCCAATAGTTTAATTAGCTGACCTTACTTATAGAATGTGGTGTAATTTGGTAGCACAAAAAACTTTGGATTCTTAGGGGTCTGTTCAATTCCTATAATTCTAGATATAAGAGGATTTAAATCTCTATTCTTTACTCTCTCAAAGTAACTCTAGTCAGACACATTTGTTATGCTTGTGGAAGAGTACTTGATAATAGGATGGATAAGGATATGTGTCATATGCATAAGGCTTAGTGTTAGGGATAGAAAATATCTGAGAGTAAATGTTTTCATTGGTCATATTGGAATCAGGGGTCTAATGCTCAAATTGATAGGAAGGAGACTGTTAATAACAGTGATTTGGCTCAGTTCAGTTACCGACTCTTTGTGACCCCATGGACTGCACCTTTCCAGGCCTCCCTGTCCATCACCAACTCCTGGAGTCGACCCACACCCATGTCCATTGAGTTGGTGATGCCATTTCACCATCTCATCCTCTGTCGTCCCCTTTTCCTCCTGCCTTCAACCTGTCCCAGCATCAGGGTCTTTTCAAATAAGTCAGCTCTTCGCATCAGGTGGTCAAAGTATTGGAGTTTCAGCTTTAGAATCAGTCCTTCCAATGAATACCAATGAATATTCAGGACTGATTTCCTTTAGCATGGACTGGTTGGATTTCCTAAGAGTCCAAGGCATTCTCAAGACTTCTGCAACACCACAGTTCAAAAGCATCCATTCTTCAGTGCTCAGCTTTCTTTATAGTCCAACTTTCACATCTATACATGACTACTGGAAAAATCATAGCTTTAGCTAGACAGATTTGTGTTGACAAGTAATGTCTGTGCTTTTTAATATGCTGTCTAGGTTAGTCATAACTTTTCTTCCAAGGAGCAAGCCTATTTTAATTTCATGACTGCAGTCCCCATCTGCAGTGATTTTCAGTTCAGTTCAGTTCAGTTCAGTTGTTCAGTCGTGTCTGACTCTTTGCGACCCCATGAACCACAGCACACCAGGCCTCCCTGTCTGTCACCAACTCCCGGAGTTTACCCAAACCCATGTCCATCGAGTCGGTGATGCCATCCAACCATCTCATAATCTGTCATCCCCTTCTCCTGCCCTCAGTCTTTCCCAGCATCAGGGTCTTTTCAAACGAGTCAGCTCTTCACATCAGTGGCCAAAGTATTGGAGTTTCACCTTCATCATCAGTCCTTCCAATGAACATTCAGGGCTGATCTCCTTTAGGATGGACTGGTTGGATCCCCTTGCAGTCCAAGGGACTCTCAAGAGTCTTCTCCAACACCACAGTTCAAAAGCATCCATTCTTCGGTGCTCAGCTTTCTTTATAGTCCAACTCTCACATCCATACATGACTACCGGAAAAACCATAGCTTTGACTAGATGGACCTTTGTTGGCAAAGTAATGTCAATGCTTTTTAATATGCTGTCTAGGTGGGTCATAGTTTTTTTTTTCCAAATAATAAGCATCTTTTAATTTCATGGCTACAGTCACCATCTGTAGTGATTTTGGAGCCCCCCAAAATGGTCTGTCACTGTTTCCATTGTTTCCCCATCTATTTGCCATGAAGTGATGGGACCAGATGCCATGATCTTGGTTTTCTGAATGTTGAGTTTTAAGCCAACTTTTTCACTCTCCTCTTTCACTTTCATCAAGAGGCTCTTTAGTTCTTCTTCACTTTCTGCCATAAGGGTGGTGTCATCTGCATATCTGAGGTTATTGTTATTGCTCCTGCCAATCTCGATTCCAGCTTGTGCTTCCTCCAGCATAGGGTTTCTCATGATGTACTCTGCATATAAGTTAAATACGCAGGGTGATAATATCCAGCCTTGACGTACTCCATTTCGTGTTCGGAACCAGTCTGTTGTTCTATGTCCAGTTCTAACTATTGCTTCCTGACCTGCATACAGATTTCTCAGGAGGCAGGTCAGGTGGCCTGGTATTCCCATCTCTTTCAGAATTTTCCATAGGTTTTTGCGATCCACACAGTCAAAGGCTTTGGCATAGTCAATAAAACAGAAATAGATGTTTTTCTGGAATTCTCTTGCTTTTTCAATGATCCAGTGGATGTTGGCAATTTGATCTCTGGTTCTTCTGTCTTTTCTAAAACCAGTTTGAACATCTGGAAGTTCACAGTTCACGTATTGCTGAAGCCTGGCAGAGCCCCCCCTGCCCCCAAATAAATTCTGTCACTGTTTCCATTGTTTTCCCATCTATTTGCCATGATGTGATGGGACTAGATGCCACGACCTTAGTTTTCTGATTGTTGAGCTTTAAATACACTTTTTTCCAAAGAGGGTGTTTGCTTTTACCAGTGCATTCACTTGGCAGAACTCTAATAGCCTTTGCCTTGCTTCATTCTGTACCCCAAGGCCAAATTTGCCTGTTACTCCAGGTGTTTCTTGACGTCCTTGGAGGAGCCTGGTAGCCTGCATTCCATGGGGTCGTGAAGAGTAAGACACGACTGAGCGACTTCACTTTCATTTTTCACTTTCATTGATTGGAGAAGGAAATGGCAACCGACTCCAGTGTTCTTGCCTGGAGAATCGAAGGGATGGGGAAGCCCGGTGGGCTTCCGTCTATGGGGTTGCACAGAGTCAGACACGACTGAAGCGACTTAGCAGCAGCATCAGCAGCATTCAGAAAACTAAGATCAAGGCATCTGGTCCCATCACTTCATGGCAAATAGATGGAGAAACAGTGGAAACAGTGGCTGACCTTATTTTCTAGAGCTCCAATATCACTGCAAATGGTGATTGCAGCCAGGAAATAAAATGACGCTTACTGCTGTTAGGAAAAGTTATGACCAACCTAGACATGATGTTAAAAAGCAGACACGTTACTTTTCCAACAAAGATCCGTCTAGTCAAGGGTATTGTTTTTCCAGTAATCCTGCATGGATGTGAGAGTTGGACTATAAAGAAAGCTGAGTATCGAAGAATTGATGCTTTTGAACCGTGGTGTTGGAGAAGACTCTTGAGAGTCCCTTGGACTGCAAGGAGATCCAACCAGTCCATCCTAAACATAATCAGTCCTGAATGTTCATTGGATAGACTGATGTTGAAGCTGAAACTCCCATACTTTGGCCACCTGATGTGAAGAACTGACTCACTGGAAAAGACCCTGATGCTGGGAAAGACTGAAGGCAGGAGGAGAAGGGGACGACAGAGGATGAGATGGTTGGATGGCATCACCGACTCAGTGGACATGAATTTGAGTAAACTCCGGGAGTTGGTGATGGACAGGGAGGCCTGGTGTGCTGGAGTCCATGGAGTTGCAAAGAGTCGGACACGACTGAGCAACTGAACTGACTGACTGATGTTTCTATCATATGCTGGAGCAGCAATTGCGTCACAGTCGAGTGACTCTGAGGAGATACCCCACGTCCAGGGGCAAAGGAGAAGCCCCAGAAAGATGGTACAAGGGGCACAATCACATTCAGAATCAAACCCCACACCTGCCAGAGACACTCAGAGGGCTCAAACGCACCCTGTGCACACCAGGACCTCAGCCACACGGAGACTGAGACAGAACTGTGTCTGGGTGTGTCCTGAGGAGACACGGGTCAGCAGTGGACTGCCGCAGGAACAGGGACTCTGGGTGCAGTAGACCTGGGTATGGCATAAGCCCTCTGGGAGAAGTTCACCGTTAACCCACTACAGAGCCGCCAGAACGTCCACAGGACTGGGGAAACAGACTCTTGGAGGGCACAGCAGAACCTAGTGCACACCAGGACCCAGGAGAAAGGAGCAGTGACCCACAGGAGACTGACCAAGACGTGCCCGTGAGTGTCCAGGAGTCTCTGCTGGAGGCGTGGGTTGGTGGCGGCCTGCTGCAGGGTTGGGGGCCCTGACTGTAGCAGGGCCCGCATGGCATCTTTTGAAGGAGGTCGCCGTTATCTTCATCACCTCCACCATAGTTTGGCCTCAGGTCAAAAAACAGAGAGGGAACATAGCCCCACCCTTCAACAGAAAATTGGATTTCCATCAGAGGGCAGACAGACTGAAAACCACAATCACAGAAAACTAACCAATCTGATCACATGGACCAGAGCCTTGTCTAACTCAGTGAAACTTTGAACCATGCTGTGTAGAGCCAGCCAAGACGAACGGGTCATGGTGGAGATTTCTGACAAAACATGGGCCACTGGAGAAGGGAATGGAAACCACTTCAGTATTCTTGCTTTGAAAACCCCATGAGCAGTATGAAAAGCAAAAAGATAGGACACTGAAAGATAAGCTCCCCAGGTCGGTAGGTGCCCAATATGCTTCTAGAGATCAGTGGAGAACTAACTCCAGAAAGAATGAAGAGACAGAGCCAAAGCAAAAGCAACACCCAGCTGTGGATGTGACTGGTGATGGAAGTAAAGTCTGATGCTGTAAAGAGCAATATTGCATAGGAACCGGAATGTTAAGTCCGTGAATCAAGGCGACTTAGAAGTGGTCAAACAGGAGATGGGAACAGTGAACATTGACATTTCAGGAATTGGCGAAATAAAATGGACTAGAATGGGTGAATTTAACTCAGATGACCATTTTGTCTTTTGGGCAAGAATTCCTTAGAAGAAATGGAGTAGCCCTGATTGTCAACAAAAAGTCTAATGCAGTACTTGGATGTAATCTCAAAAATGACAGAATGGTCTCTGTTCATTTTCAAGGCAAACCATTCAATATCACAGTAATCCAAGTCAATGTACAGCCCAATAATGCTGAAGAAGCTGATATTGCACGGTTCTATGAAGACCTACAAGACCTTCTAGAACTAACACCCAGAGAAGATGCCCTTTTCATTATAGGGGACTGGAATGCAAAAGTAGGAAATAAAGGAATACCTGGAGTAATGGGCAAATTTGGCCTTGGAGTACAGCATGAAGCAAGGCAAAGGCTAATAGAGTTTTGCCAAAAGAATGCATTCATCATAGCAAACACCATCTTCCAACAACACAAGAGGAGACTCTACACATGGACATCACCAGATGGTCAATACTGAAATCAGGTTGATTATATTCTTTGCAGCCAAAGATGGAGAAGCTCTATATAGCCAGCTGAAAGAAGACCAGGAGCTGACTGTGGCTCAGACTATGAACTCCTTATTGCCAAATTCAGACTTAAATTGAAGAAAATAGGGAAAACCACTAGACTGTTCAGGTATGACCTAAATCAAAACCCTTATGACTATATTGTAGAAGTGACAAATAGATTCAAGGGATTAGATCTGTTAGACAGAGTGCCTGAATAACTATGCATGGAGCTTCATGACATTGTACAGGAGGCAGTGATCAAGACCATCTCCAAGGAAAAGAAATGCAAAAAGGCAAAATGGTTGTCTGAGGAAGCCTTACAAATAGCTCTGAAAAGAAGAGAAGCAAAAGGCAAAGGAGAAAAAGAAAGATATACCCATTTGAATACAGAGTTCCAAAGAAGAGCAAGAAGAGATAAGAAAGCCTTTCTCAGTGATCAGTGCAAAGAAATAGAGGAAAACAATAGAATGGGAAAGACTAGAATTCTCTTTAAGAAAATTAGAGATACCAAGGGAACAGTTCATGCAAAGATGGGCACAATAAAGAACAGAAATGGTAGGAACCTAAGAGAAGCAGAAGGTATTAAGAAGAGGTGGCAAGAGTACACAGAAGAACTGGACACAAAAGATCTTCCAGACCCAGATAATCCTGATGGTATGATCACTCACCTAGAGCCAGACACCCTGGAATGTGAAATCAAGTGGGCCTTAGGAAGCATCACTATGAACAAAGCTAGTGAAGGTGATGAAATTCCAGTTGAGCTATTTCAAATCCTAAAAGATGATTTTTTGAAAGTGCTGCACTCAATACCAGCCAATTTGTAAAACTTAGCAGTAGCCACAGGACTAGAAAAGGTCAGTTTTCATTCCAATCCCAAAGAAAGACAATTCCAAAGAATGCTCAAACTACTGCACAATTGCACTCATCTCACATGCTTGCAAAGCAATGCTCAAAATTCTCCAAGCCTGCTTCAACAGAGCATGAACCATGAACTTCCAGATGTTCAAGCTAGATTTAGAAAAGGCAGAGGAACCAGAGATGAAATTGCCAACAACTACTGGATCATTGAAAAAGCAAGAGAATTCCAGAAAAACATTTACTTCTGCTTTATTGACTATGCCAAAACTTTTGACTGTGTGGATTACAACAAAGTGTGGAAAATTCTTCAAGAGATAGGAATACCAGACCACCTGACCTGCCTCCTGAGAAATCTGTATGCAGGTTAGGAAGCAACAGTTAGAACTGGACATGGAACAATAAACTGGTTCCAAATAGGATAAGGAGTACGTCAAGGCTGTATATTGTCACCCTGCTTATTTAACTTATATGCAGGGTACATCATGAGAAATGCTGGACTGGATGAAGCACAAACTGGAATCAAGATTACCAGGAGAAAAATCAATAACCTCAGATATGCAGACGACATCACCCTTATGGTAGAAAGTGAAGAAGAATCAAAGAGGCTCTTGATGAAAGTGAAAGAAGAGAGTGAAAAAGTTGGCTTAAAAATCAACATTCAGAAAACTAAGATCATGGCATCTGGTCCCATCACTCCATGGCAAATAGATGGGAAAACAGTGGACACAGTGGCTGACTTTATTTTTTGGGGTTGCAAAATCACCACAGACAGTGATTGCAGCCATGCAGTTAAAAGACACTTGATCCTTGGAAGGAAAGTTATGAGCAACCTAGACAGCATATTAAAAAGCAGAGACATTACTTTGCCAATAAAGGCTTCTCTAGTCAATGCTGTGGTTTTTTCAGTAGCCATATATGGATGTGAGAGTTGGACTATAAAAAAAACTGAGCACAACAGAATTGATTCTTTTGAACTGTGGTGTTGGAGAAGACTCTCGAAGAGTCCCTTGGACTGCAAGGAGATCCAACCAGTCTATCTTAAAGGAGATCAGTCCTGGGTGTTCATTGGAAGGATTGGTGTTGATGCTGAAACTCCAATACTTTGGCCACCTGATGGGAAAAACTGGCTCATTTGAAAAGACCCTGATGCTGGGAAAGATTGAAGGCAGGAGAAGAAGGGTACGGCAAAGGATAAGATGGTTGGATGGCATCACCAACTCAATGGAAATGAGTTTGGGTAAACTCCAGGAGTTGGTGATGGACAGGGAGGCCTGACGTGCTGCGGTTCATGGGGTTGCAAAAAGTCAGACATGACTGAGCGACTGAACTGAACTGAGGATAAAAATTTGTTGTAAGTGTCATGCGTTGAAGTTAAGTAAGAATCATGCTATTGTTTTATAACCGGTATCAGCGTAGGGTTCGGAGAAGGCAATGGCATCCCACTCTAGTACTCTTGCCTGGAAAATCCCATGAATGGAGGAGCCTGGTAGGCTGTGGTCCATGGGGTCGCAAAGAGTCAGACATGACGGAGTGACTTCACTTTAACTTTTCACTTTCATGCATTGGAGAAGGAAATGGCAACCCACTCCAGTGTTGTTGCCTGAAGAATCCCGGGGACGGAGGAGCCTGGTGGGCTGCCAGAGTCTACGGGGTTGCACAGAGTCGGACACGACTGAAGCGACTTAGCAGCAGCAGCAGCAGCGCAGGGTCATGCAAAACAGGTCCACGCCCCCCTGGCCCCGCTTTCTCACATCCACGCCCCCGTGCCCTGCATCCCCACATCCACGCAGTGCAAGCCAGCAGTCTGCCTCCTCTTTCCAGTCAGTATTTGGGCTTCGCTGAGGTGTTTTGGCCCTGGGGAAGGAAATGGCAACCCACTCCAGGATTCTTGCCTGGAACATCCCACGGACTGGGGGGCCTGGTGGGCTACAGTCCATGGGGTCCCAAAGAGTCGGACACAGCTGAGTGACTGGGGTGTTATTCAAAATTGCCTGTAGTGCCGCTGTGTTTGCATCTGCCCTCCACACCATCATCCAATGAGCAGGAAGGACATAATCCCTGCTCCTTCTCAGCCAGTAAGTAATTGGAAGAGATTATTAGTGGTAACAAGAATTAGTATTGTAACAAGGAAAAGGAGTGTTTGAAGAATCAGTTAATGTTGGGGTCTGAGTGAATGGATCATATTGAGAAGTCTATAATTGGTAATATGACAAATAGGGCCACCAGCACACATTATTGAGAAATAATCTATTTTAGAACTGAATGATAGCTGAAGGGTTTTAGTGTGATTCAGTGCCAGATTGAGATAATTATCTCTTGGCCTGTATACATGAATATTATTGTTGGAACTAAGCTAATGGTGAAGGCATATGAGATAATCTTACATGTAGAGGGTATGTAGTGGTTTTATAAATGTTAGTGCTTGTTATTATGATAGATGATATAAGTAGTGAGGCTAGAGTGAAAGAGGAAATTTAATGTATTACTTTTATTTGGAGTTGCACCAATTATTTGGTTCCTAACACCAATGGATAAAAGTTTGAAAAAGCCATGCTGTTAGTCATGGGAGTATACAACCTGCAATTCTTATATACTTCTGTGGTAAATAAGAAGGTATTGTCTTCTCTTACTAGATTCACAATCGGGTGTTTTTTTTTTTCTAAACTATGTGTATAGTATAGGGGGCCTATAATGATTTTTCGGTTTAAGGATAGGAGTAGAAGAGGTAGGATGGGTAAAAATATGAGGGCATTTTCTCATGTAAAAGATGGAGATACTGTTTATGTGGTGTGTGTATTTTCCTCACTGTGTTGCAATGAGAATATATAAAGAGTATAGGGCAGTAATTACAATATTAATTCCTATTAAAATAATTGCAATGTTTGATCACGAGAAGGATATTGCTACAGACAGCTCTCCAATCAAGTTAATAGTTGGGGGTAGAGCTAGGTTTGTATAACTTGCTGTAATCATCAGGTTGCTATTAGTAGGAGGAACACTTGTAGGCTTTAGGCTAGGATTATTGTTTGGTGTTGGACCCAGTAAATTGAATTTGCCAGGCAGAACAACTGAGCTGGTTATAATTATGCTTCATAAGGACAATAGAATGAGTGGATACCCTATGAAGTCTGTTAGTGGATTTCAAATTATTGTAATTTGTAGTATACCATAGCATCCAAATTTTAGTAGTGCTGGCAGCATAGCCAGAACTATGAAGCCTGCAATAGGGGCCTCTTCATGTACTTTAGGTAGTCAAAGGAAGAGGCCATAAAATGATAATTTTACTATAAAGGCAACTATGCATACTAAACATATGAAACCATTGGATCAAGAGTTGGATGTTGATTGGGCTCAGCATTAGAATATTTAAAGGTCCTACTGCATTTTGAATGTAGACAAGTATTCCTAAGAGGGGGAGAGAACTTACTAGGGTATAAAATGAATGGATACCTGCATTAAGGTGTTCTGTTTGATTTCCTCTTTGGGTAATGATAATGAGTGTTGAAACTAGTGTTGCTTCAAATAGAATATAGAAAAGAATTAATTTTATGGTAGTAAATATTATAACTAAAGTAATTATAATATGACTAGCAGTGATAATATATTTTTTTTTTTTCTGGTAGAGATTCTTTCAATAAGTGGTGCTGACTATTTGTATAAGGGATCATAATCATGTAGTTAAAATCAGTAGTGGTGTCCATAGGGAGTGGGAGAAAACTAGTGAGAAATTGAGGCTGTTATCATTGATTAAGGAGGAGTAGGCTTCTGAGCCTAATTAGTAGGCTATGCGTGGTGGTATTAATTCAGATTAACCTGATGATCAGGTTAGTGGTATTGTTGCTGACCAAAATCTTGGCCTTCTCTGCCCACTGAAGCTGAATAAAAGAACATGGAGACAGAGTCTGGAGGAAATAGAAAGCTGGCTCAACTCTCAGCTGGCAGAGAAGGGAACCCAGCAGGCTCATGCCTCAAGACCTGTGCCTGCCCCCCTTGAGGAGTCTAGGGGCTCATAGAAGGAAGGGCTCACAGTCAGGAGGCAGTGTGATAAACCAAGGGGATAGGACTTTGATTTCTTCCTCTTGCATTTATTCACAGTAGCATCCGTTCAGTTCAGTTGCTCAGTCATGTCTGACTGATGATGGGAAAGACTGAAGGCGGGAGGAGAAGGGGATGACAGAGGATGAGATGGTCGGATGACATCACCGACTCAATGGACACGGGTTTGAGTAAGCTCCGGGAGTTGGTGATGGACAGGGAGGCCTGGTGTGCTGCAGTCCATGGGGTCGCGAAGAGTCGGACACGACTGAGCGACTGAACTGAACTAAAACCACTCCAGTAGATTCTTCCAAGTGTGTAGCCCAGAGCGTTCTGCCTGAGGGAGCTGAGATCACACAGGTAAATCGTGTAACAGCTCACAGGGTGCTCAGGACTGTGGCACTGACAGCCCTTCCTGGGCAGCCAGGACCCTGAGCACCGATGAGAGCCTCGCCCCCTCGTGGTCCCAGGGAGAAGGAAGCTGATCAGCCTGCCGGCTGGTCCGAAACACTGCTGGGAGGTCCCTGTCTATCCTGACCACTGGAGCGGCCCAGGGGGCCCACTCTCTTGGGCCCCACTGAGCCCTGCTCCACACCCATGTGGAGAGTCCTTCCAGGCCGTCGTGACGGGAATCTGTGGTGGGAACTCAGCAGAAAGCCGTGAGGGCAGCCGGGACCTTCCTTCACCGAGGACGTGAGATCGCCAGGTACACTGAGGTCACGCAGGTGGCGGGGAGGCCGTTTCAGATGGTGGTCCGTGCTGAGAAGGACACAGGACACGGGGAGGGAGGGGCTGACGGGCGGCGAGTCCAGAGAGGCGCCTTCTTGGAGGAGGGGGGATTCTCAGACTGAACTGCATCTGGGCCCGGAGCTCCAGCGGCCCGGCCGGTGGGTGAGGAGGGCAAGGCCGGGGCTCGGCCACGGGAGTGGTGCATCTGACCTCTGGTAGAATTTCTGCTCCCCAAGGACTGGGGTTATTGTCTGTCTCCTCACGGCTGCCCCATGCCTGGAACACGACCTGGCCAGAGGCAGGTGCTAAGCAAATATCTGTGATTGAGTGGACAAGCCGAGTGCGGAGATGCGCAGGACAGGCGGCATCAGGCTGCAGAGTGGGGGTTAAGTAGATTAGGAGGCCGAGCCAGGAGAGAGGCATAAAGGGTTTCTGAGTCCGGACTCCCAGCTCCCTTGGGCTCAGCTCCACCCAAGCCCGTCTGTTCCCCAGACACTCTGTTTTCTACGGCACATTCCCTCTGGCCTTCACTCACCTACGTGTCCTGTCCTGCATGACTTCAAGAGAAGCTCCGAGTCTGTTCCCAACACCTGTGCCTGAAGCTTCTTTATGCTTAAGCTGGGGGATCCCAAGGGCGCCCCCTGAGATGGGGCCCCTTTCCTGCCAGGGGACGGCTGCACCTTGTCTGTGCCATGGACTCTGCTCTCTGCAGTTGTCTGCCTGTTCGGGTCTCTGCCTGACCCAGGGCTGGGAGTTTTCATGGGTCGGTGTGTCCCCATTGATTCTAGCAATCCTCCAGGCTGTCCTGCTGGCCTGCATCGTGACACTGCCATTTACTGGTGACACGGGGCCCACCCTGGAGCACAGCTGACAACGTGTCCACTGGTCTCAGCTGGACCTCGCTGTTGGGCTGGGAGCCAGATGGTCAGTGCTGCTGGTGCCTGTGGGCATGGCTGCCATCACAAACCTTCACCTTGGGTCTCAGCAGCTGAGCCGTCAGGGTGTGTGCAGAACGCGCTGCAGACCAGCAGAGGGGGTCAGTGCTAGGCCTCAGCCAGAGATGGGGGCAACGACGTGGGGGCCTGCCCTCCATTAGGACACTTTCCGGCCTCCTGGGCTCTGTTTTGTCCGACCTTCAAGGAACGGGTGGAGCTGCTGCGCTCATCCTGGCCCACCCGCTCCAGAGCTGCCCTCACAGACCTCCCCTGCATTGGGATCTGACCAGTACATTCCCGGTCCCAGCACCAAGCCAGGATGTCCCGGGGCCCCTTCGATTATGTGATCAGGGGAAGCAGAGCCACTTCGTCTTGAGCTGCAGGAGGAGTCATGTGGGTGGAGTTCTCATTCCTCCAGTGACACTCATGGCTTACGGTGCCCAGGGCTCTCCTGTCGGCCCCTCTTCTGACTGGTTGGTCCGTGTTCTGACTGTTCGGGATTCTGTGCTCCTGGGTTGAGTATCTGTTGTAATTGGCTAGGGTCTGTTCTTTTCTTTTTTTAATCCATATATATATATATATATATATATATATATATATATATAAAATATAGTTGGTTTATAATGTGTTAATTTCTGCTGCATAGCTCAGGGATACACTTATACACATATATGCATTCTTTTTAAAAAAATATTCTTTTATAGTTTATCATTGGATACTGAATATTGTTCTCTGCTATGCAGCAGGGCCTTTTTTATCCATTCTACTTATAAAAGCTACATCTGCTGACCCCAGCCTCCCATTCCATCCCTCCACCGCCCCCTCCTCCTTGGAGAGCACCAGTCTGTTTGTTCCCTCTGTCCCTCAGTCCGTTTCTGTTTCATGTGTGTGTGCTCAGGTGCTCAGTTGTGTCTGACTCTTTGAGACCCCATGTACTGTAGCCCACCAGGCTCTTTTGTCCATGGGATTCTCCAGGCAGGAATTCACTGCTGGGTGAATGCACGCTTGGGGTCACTCTGACCTGTCACAGATCTCTCAGAGGCCGTCCACTGGGTTAATGTACGCTTGTGGTCACTCTGCTCTGCCACAGACCTCTCAGAGGCCACCCACTGGGTGAGTGCAGGCTTGTGGTCACTCTGGTCTGTCACAGACCTATCAGAGGCTGCCCGCTGGGTGAATACACACTTGTGGTCACTCTGTTCTGTCACAGACCTCTCAGAGGCCGTCCACTGGGTGAGTGCAGGCTCGTGGTCACTCTGGTCTGTCACAGACCTCTCAAAAGCCATCTGCTGGGCGAGTGCAGGCTCGTGGTCACTCTGGCCTGTCACAGACCTCTCAGAGGCTGTCCACTGGTGAATGCATGCTTGTGGTCACTCTGGTCTGTCACAGACCTGTCAGAGGCTGTCTGCTGGGAGTACAGGCTCATGGTTGCTTTAGTCTGTCACAGACCCCTCAGAAGCCATCTGCTGGGTGAATGTGGGCTCATGGTCACTCTGCTGCACAGTCTTCATAGGGCTGTCAAGAGGCACCGTGTGGCTGCCCCAGCTGGGGGCCACTTGTTGGGCTCTTGCTGCCCCCAAGCTAGGTCTGGAGAAGGCTAATCCTAATGAGAAGCTACTTTCAGACTTCAGCTCATGTTCCAGGAGCTAGTCTTCCAGCCTAAGCAGGTCACTCGGGGTTTCCTGTGTTAGTGCTCACAGCTCACACCCCCTAGAGAGTGTGCTGGATCTGGGGACACATGTCCTCTGCTGCTAAAAGTGACATTAGACTGTGCTCCCAGGGATGGACCTCAAGGGGTGATGGGAGAACGTCTGCCTTACCTGCTTGGAGGCACTGTGCCCCCAGCCCCTGCCTTCTCCCCACTCAGGTATGGAATGTGGGGGAGCAGGAGGGGGAACCTGTGTCCCCAGTGAGACCCTCTCAGCAGAGCTGGGCCTGGGTCAGGCTTGGAGGGTGTAACCGAGAGTTTGCTGGACAGGACGCCACATTTAGAGGGCCTCCTGCAGTGTAGGTTTCAGGGCTACATAGTGCAGAACATGGTGGCTGAGCTGATGGCTGTGGATCCTGCAGGCTGAACGCTGAGCCCTGAAAGTTGGAAGGTTGTCTGGAGTCACAGGACGTGCTTGCTCTCTCTGCTGAAATGATCTCAATGGGGGCCCAGGTTCCCCCTCCTACTGTCTAGAAGTCATCAAACTGAAGCCACTTCTAATGGTGAACCCTGAGGAAACTCGGGGAGGAGAAGAATACCTGCTTTCCACCAGTCATCAAAGTGCAGCCACTCCCCACTGTGAGCCCTGAGGAAACTCAGGAAGGAGAATACCTTCCCTCTAGAAGCCATCAGGCTGCAGCCACTTCTCCTGGTGAGCCCTTGAAGAAACTTGAGAAGGAGAAGAATGCCTGCTCTCTAGCAGCCATCAGACTGCAGCCACTTCCCACAGTGGTCCCTGAGGAAAGTCAGAAAGGAGAAGACAGGATGCTGGTCCCAGGTGGTAAGGTGTGTACCAAAGGGGATGATTACAGTGAGATGGCTGGTGCATCTTCCCACACACAGAGAAGTGTTAAATTCCTTAACTTTAGATGCTGCCTCCTGGTTTTGAAATCCTAAAAGATTCTTACTGAATAAAACATAACTCTCAACACCTAGATTATAAATATTTTTATATCTATACATATGAAGTAGAGACTTTCCAAAGAACAGCAAAAGACAAATCTCAACATTCAGAACACTGGCACCAGTGGTGGGCACTCTCCAAAGGATGCAACTAGTGGAGCAGTTAGAACAATCATCACCCCCTTTCCCATAAGATTGTGGAATGGACACTGACACTGGGGAATTGTTAGAGGAAAGAACAAAATCTGACTCCATGTTGAATGTTTTACTTTAACTTTTGCTTCCTGTTGGTCTGTTTGCTACAGGGATACTGTCCATACATAATGGCCTGCCTCAGGAAACCCCACCCCTCCGCCTTTGTCCAGGACCTGTCCACCTGTGGATGGCTACAGGAAGGGAGAAAGTAACACATCTCCCTCTGAGGCTGGCCATTCCAGGAGATGTTTGGCAGATTAATGGCCTTTTTACTTTATTTCCTCACCTCCCAGCTCTGTGTTCTATGAAAGACACTGGCATCCAGACCCTGACAAGATGGTTTCTTCAAGAAGTTAGTCTGCCATCTTCTCAGTCTGCTGACTTTCCAAGTAAAGTCGTATTCCTTGCCTCAGCACCTCGCCTCTGATTTATTGGCCTGTTGTGAGGAAAGCAGAGTGAGCTTGGACTTGGTAACAATCCCACATGCCTTGCAATCAAAAAATCAAAACATAAAATGGAAGCAATATTGTAACAAATTCAATAAAGACTCTGAAAATGGATCATATAAAAAAGATCTGAAACCAAAAACCAAAAGGAAGTGAGTGGTTGTCTGAAATATTTAAAAAGGAGTTAGTACCCCCTCTTGCCCATACCCCCTGAAGCCACACTGGACAGTTAGGCCCTGTCCATTCAGGACACCCTCTCCAGACCCCAGGTGGAGGTGCTCTGCCCCCAGTGCCCACCTGTGTCTCAAGAGTAGAAGAGACACAGCCTAGGGGGTCTCTTCTCTGGTCCAGGGGAGCGTCACACCAGCCACCCTGTCTCCCTGCCCATAATAAATAAGGAGGGTTGTCAGCACCTGGGCGAGTGATGCTGTGGGCACCTGGACTGCCTCATCCTTGTGATTTGATGTGAAGACAACACAGAAGGAGAACCAGCCAAGAGGGATCCAGGCAGCAGTAAACCCTTCTTCACAGGGACCCTGTGAGACCCAAGACTCACTCTGCCAACCCTGCTCCCACTTTTGGGAACTGGCCTTTGTCATTCTCTGGGTAGGAGGTGGGAAGGACAACCCGGTCTCTCTTCCACCTCCTGAGACCCAGGTGGGCACTGGGGGCAGCAGTACCTCCACCTGGGGTCCAGAGAGGTTGTCCTGAATGCACAGGGCTTAACAATTCAGTGAGGCCAGCCCGCGTCCACAGTGCACTGACCTGCTGCAGGGTCTCAGGTTCCCCGGCATCCAGCTCCCCCATCGCCAACCCCAGCTTTGTGCCTTGGGAGCCCATCACTGGCAGGCACACAGCAGGTGAAAGCTGCATGCCCAGCAAGAAGGAGGAGAAGCTGCTGGGGCAGGGGTCCAGCATGGGGTGTCCAAGGCCCCTCTGCTCACCCAGGAACACCCAGCCCTGCCTGCCATGGCCTTTCTCCTCTTTAGTATGTGTCTTTGTGGCTGATGTTGCCAAACACCTTCCTCTGGAAGAGAAGGCTCCATGACCGTGGAAGGGGTGGAGGTGAGGAAGCACTGTAGCCCTAAACCCAGGGAGCTTGAGAACTAACTTCCCTGAGCCCTGAATGTACTGTCTATTCAATCTGTACCAACAGAGGCTGAGATCCAGAGATATCCTCTGTGGAAACACTTCACGCCCAAGAGAACCAAACTAGGCCAAGATCTGGGCAGATTCTCTGTGGAAACACTTTTCCGTCCAACAAGAGAGGATTTGTTAACTCACAGCCAAATCCTGAGACTTGGGGCTTGCTGTAACTGTGGAGACTGCAGGGAAGGCATTTTAGAGGCTTCTTCCCGGGAGGCTTCCCTGAGGCCCCTGCAGTTACTGGGCCCAGAGGCAGAGCACTCATGCTTCTCTCCTCACTGAGGGCCAGAAGATGCCCCCAGCCACACAGCCCTGCTCCTCCTCCTCCCTGAGTTCAACAGAAACCCGCTGGTCACGAGGCCAAAGCACAGTCTTCTTGGTGAGCAGAGCAGAGGCTGGTGGGGAGCGCGGTAGAGGCTGAAAGCTTTTGTAGAAGAAAAAGATGCACATGTATTCCTGTGTGTGGTGGCCAGATGCTGCAGTAATTGGTGTTCCCTACACATTTATGGGTGGGTGTTAGTTTCTGTATTTTCTAAATTTCTTTTTTTTAAACAGCTGAATATTATGAGAAATTTTTTGCAATCAACCATGAGAACTTGCAAAATAAGATCTTTGTGTTTTTTTTTTTTTCTTTCTCTAAAATGTTGCAGTTTTCTCTTGATGACAGATGAACAGACTCCTATCTTTAAGTATTCATTTAATCGGCTGCACTGGGTCTTAGCTGTGGCATGCAGGGCCTTCAGTTGCAGCATGTGGGATCTAGTGCCCTGACCAGGGATTGAACGTGGCCCCCTGTGTTGGGAGCTCAGAGTCTTAGCCTCTGGACCAGCAGGGAATGCTGCAACCTCCTACTTTAAAAAAGATTATTTATTTATTTTTGGCTGTGCTGGGTCCTCGCTGATGTGCAGGCTTTTCTCTGGTTGTAGGGCGTGGGGACTGCTCTCTCGTTTCTGTGCTGAGCTTCTCCCTGTGGTGGCTGCTCTGGTTGGGAAGCACGGGCTCTAGGCTCTTGGGCTGCAGTAGTTGTGAATGGACTTAGTTGCTCCACGGCACGTGGGGTCTTCCCAGATCAGGGATTGAACCCGTGTCTCCTGCATTGGCACGTGGATTCTTAACCACAGCACCACGAGGGAAGTCATTCCCCTTCCCCCTTCCTGACAACATCCCACTTCAAAAAAAGACTAAAAATAATCTGTTTAGTAAGTTTTCAGGAGTCTGAGCTCTGAGTTCAGGGTCTGTGGTGTCATTCTCCCAAAGGCTTCAGACACCAGTTGGGCTCATGAGTCTGGTGACCAGGGGGGGCCTGGCGGCTGAAGACAGGCTTGGCCTCTGGAGCTCTGCCCTCACCGACTAACCCAGGGCCCCTGAGCCCTGGCAGTCAAGCAGAGCCGCGCGCAGGCGGGGCTGGTACAGCCGTGGGGCCGCTGTGGTCAGGGTAGAGAGTGCAGCGGAGGCAGCTGGCTGTCCATCCCGTGACTGCTGGTGTCTTGTGTGCCCGTGCAGGGCAGTCCCAGTGTCAGGTCAGGTGGGGCCTGACCGCTGTCGTGGGGACAGGATAGGACCTCAGACAGCTTGCATCCCCACTCCCCATCTCCCAGCTCTGCTTCAGATCATGGCTTGTGGCTGCTGGCAGCTCCCTGGGCTGGGAGGCTGTGTAAAGCACCAGCCTCCTTGCTCAAGGTCAACTGAGACCCCCAGCTCTGGGGTCACATACCATCTGTGCCACCATCCAGGTCATCCCACTTCTGTGAGGGAGGGCCTGTGTGGGGCTGTGGGTGATGGGGGATTTGGGGGTGTTGTGGGCAGGCCCCAGGAGTCAGCTTTTTGAGGGGAGGGGAGCAGAGGGGAGGGGAGGGAGAAGCTTTGACCTGCTCAGCCTTCCAGGGGATTCCAGGCCCAGCTCTGGTGGGAGGTACAGGTGAGAAGCCCCTGCAGGTTTCTGGGTCCCCACCGTTTTTCAGCTGAAGCCCCTCTGCCTGCACCACCACTAACTCTCCCTCCCATGGCCCCGGCCTGAAGCCACAGAAGATGGGGAGTTTACGTGTCTTCCCTTCCTGTAGGGAAACCAAGCCACAGACAAGCACGTTCCTTTAAGAAAGCATGACAGAAACAGGAAAATAATAGTGGGTGGTTATTACTGACACGATTCATGTAGAGACGCTTCACAAGCCTGGCACACGGAGGGAACTGAGGGCCATTGCCCAAGTCCTGGAGTTTGCATACTCCGCACCCCGCCCCGTGGCCCACTCTCCCCTTGTTGTCTTCTGGTGGCCGGGTGGACTCCAGCCTCCTGAACCCCTTCTGGAAGGATCAGGCCAGGGCAGAGGTCATTCACAGAGGGGAGAGTGTGGTCGACCTTAAGAACCCCATTGCCCCCACTCTGTGTTGGAGCTCGGTTCCCGGGTCTGAGCAAGCGTGGCTTCCTGGGGCGGTCACCACCTTCACTCACACAGGGTGGGGGGTGGGGGGGCTTTGTGTCCACCTTGTCCCCTCGTGCAGCCTGGTCACCCCGGGGCCCGTGCTGTGTGTGCATCTGCTCTGCTCACAGCGCACCCCGGGGCCCATCAGACTTCACTCATGAAAGGGAAGTGTAAGGATGAACTTTTCCATGGTTAACAATTTCAAGGCCGTGACAGTGTTGACCAGAGTGCACAGGCACAGGTACCAGGCCCATGCATAGAGAAGCCGTGGTGTGGGCTTCAAGGACCCTCCGTGTGGGGGTGGGATTGGGGCCGGACAGGGATTTCCTGCAAACACGGCTCCAGGCTCTGTTCTCGGCAGGGGTGACGACTGTGGGCACTTCCTGCCTGTGGAGGGGCCGTGGGGCTGCCCAACTCAGCAGGAACGGCTCGGGTGGGAAGGGAGGTCGCCCTCCCTTAGCACCCATGACCTCACACCCTCCTCATCAGGGCAGCCCAGTGCCTAAACAGCCCCTTCCTGATCTGGCTCTGAAGACCTGGAAGGTGTGGGGGCTGGAGGACATGCAGAAAACAAATTCTGTAAAGCAATTATCCTTCTATTAAAAAATAAAAAAAGATTGAAGAAAAAAGCACAAAAGACAGCAATGGTGGGGCTTGCGTTCTCAGCCAGCCTCTGCCAGATTCTGCCTGTGCTTACGCATCAGACCAAAATGCTGGTGCTCCCACCCCGTATCACAGATGAGAATAGAGACACAGAGAACTTAAGCGTCTTGCCCCAGCTCATGCAGCTGCTGAGGGCAGGGCTGAGAACTGGACCTCTGTGGTCGAATCTGGAGTCCAGATGCTGTGATGACCCTGAGGGAGCGGCAAAGACCAGATAGCCCATGCTGAGCCAGGCGTGCACGCACACACACACATGTGCACGTGGCATTCACCTTTGAGGCTACAGAAGTCAGAGGGAACTAGAGGGCCACCAGGAGAGGCCAAAGGACAGTCGAGGTCTATAAGGAGGAGAAGCCACACTTCCCAGGAGGCCGGGGAATTGCTTTCCCCAGTGAGTCTGTCTCAAACCCTAGATTCCTCTCCCTGGACTCAGGAACTGACTGTCCAGTGACCTAACTGAGTTGGCTCCAGAATTATGCCTTCTGAAGGGTTCATCTACCACTGGACCCCACTGCTGTCAGTAATAAGGGTGCAATGGATGCATAGTCTGGGCTTCAGATTTGTTTGGAGACAAAATTTATTAGAAGAGGAGTATAAAACCCATGAAGGCAATTGGCACGAACATCTCCAGAACACTTAAGAAACCCTCTGCTGTTTATCTACCTCCTCTCCTGTCATGAAAGTGGAAGGTCTATTTAACAAAGTAAGTGTGTGCTTACCACACTCTTTCTTTAAAATATTTATTATATATTTATTTATTCGGCTGTGCTGTGTCTTAGTTGCAGCATGTGGGAGCTAGTTCCCCAATCAGGTATTGAACGTGGGTCTCTGCATTGGAGTCTTGACCCCTGGACCACCTGGGAAGTCTCTCCTCATACTCTTGGGGACAGTAACAGGTCACAGACCTCCTCTGAGGCCCCCTTAGAGCTGAGGCATGGGGTGGCTGCAGTAATCCTCTTGTGGCTAAAATGTGGTTTGTTGGTCATGACTCACTCACACTCCCGCAAACATAGGGCTTCTCCCCTGTGTGTGTCCTCTGGTGTGTGATGAGGAGGGACTTCTGACTGAAGCTTTGCCCACACTCCCTGCAAACGTAGGTCTTCTCCCCTGTGTGTGTCCTCTGGTGTCTGATGAGGGCTGACTTCTGACGGAAGCTTCGCCCACACTCCCTGCAAACATAGGGCTTCTCCCCTGTGTGTGTCCTCTGGTGTCTTATGAGGACGGATTTCTGAATGAAGCTTTGCCCACACTCCCTGCAAATGTAGGGCTTCTCCCCTGTGTGTGGCCTCTGGTGTGATATGAGATTTGACTTATCACTGAAGCTTCGCCCACACTCCCCACAAACATAGGGCTTCTCCCCTGTGTGTGTCCTCTGGTGTACGATGAGGGCTGACTTCTGATGGAAGCTTCGCCCACACTCCCCACAAACATAGGGCTTCTCCCCTGTGTGTGTCCTCTGGTATGATGAGGGCTGACTTCTGATGGAAGCTTCGCCCACACTCCCCACAAACATAGGGCTTCTCCCCTGTGTGTGTCCTCTGGTATGATGAGGGCTGACTTCTGATGGAAGCTTCGCCCACACTCCCCACAAACATAGGGCTTCTCCCCTGTGTGTGTCCTCTGGTGTCTGACGAAATCTGACTTCTGACGGAAGCTTTGCCCACACTCCCTGCAAACATAGGGCTTCTCCTCTGTGTGTGTCCTCTGGTGTGTGATGAAATCTGACTTCTGACTGAAACTTTGCCCACACTCCCTGCAAACATAGGGCTTCTCCCCTGTGTGTGTCCTCTGGTGTGTGATGAAATCTGACTTCTGACTGAAACTTTGCCCACACTCCCTGCAAACATAGGGCTTCTCCTCTGTGTGTGTCTTCTGGTGTCTGATGAGGGCTGACTTCTGACGGAAGCTTCGCCCACACTCCCTGCAAACATAGGGCTTCTCCCCTGTGTGTGTCCTCTGGTGTCTTATGAGGACGGATTTCTGAATGAAGCTTTGCCCACACTCCCTGCAAATGTAGGGCTTCTCCCCTGTGTGTGGCCTCTGGTGTGATATGAGATTTGACTTATCACTGAAGCTTCGCCCACACTCCCCACAAACATAGGGCTTCTCCCCTGTGTGTGTCCTCTGGTGTACGATGAGGGCTGACTTCTGATGGAAGCTTCGCCCACACTCCCCACAAACATAGGGCTTCTCCCCTGTGTGTGTCCTCTGGTGTACGATGAGGGCTGACTTCTGATGGAAGCTTCGCCCACACTCCCCACAAACATAGGGCTTCTCCCCTGTGTGTGTCCTCTGGTATGATGAGGGCTGACTTCTGATGGAAGCTTCGCCCACACTCCCCACAAACATAGGGCTTCTCCCCTGTGTGTGTCCTCTGGTGTCTGATGAAATCTGACTTCTGACGGAAGCTTTGCCCACACTCCGCACAAACATACGGCTTCTCCCCTGTGTGTGTCCTCTGGTGTGTGATGAAATCTGACTTCTGACTGAAACTTTGCCCACACTCCCTGCAAACATAGGGCTTCTCCTCTGTGTGTGTCTTCTGGTGTCTGATGAGGGTTGACTTCTGACGGAAGCTTCGCCCACACTCCCTGCAAACATAGGGCTTCTCCCCTGTGTGTGTCCTCTGGTGTGTGATGAGGTTGAAGTTCTTACTGAAGCTTCGCCCACACTCCCCACAAACATAAGGCTTCTCCCCTGTGTGTGTCCTCTGGTGTGTGATGAAATTTGACCCGTGATGGAAGCTTTGCCCACACTCCCCGCAAACATAGGGCTTCTCCCCTGTGTGTGTCCTCTGGTGTCTGATGAGGACTGACCCATGATGGAAGCTTCGCCCACACTCCCCACAAACATAGGGCTTCTCCCCTGTGTGTGTCCTCTCGTGTGTGGTGAGACTTGGCCTGTCCTTAGAGCCTTGCCCACACTCTCTGTATGTGACTCTCATAATCCTTGAGACCCCTGCCCCCATGAGCAATGTGCCTGTGTCCTCTGGATTCATTTTCTGGCTTGTGCTGGGCTCATTTTTCATTCTCTCATGCACCCCAGAATTCCCCATTTGTCCTTCGGGTGAGTAGGAAGAGACCCTTGAAATCCTTTTCAGCCTTATGCTTTTCAGCAATTGTTGGGGCCTGTCCTTGGCCTCCCGACCCTCAGGTTTGTCGCTCGGGCTGTGTGGATCGGAATATCGCTGATTTTGATTGCCTGGGCAGGGATCCTCTGGTTGGAGGATGTCTCTTTCAGATGGTCTCAAGAGGGTCTGAAAGGGGTGACTGCGTTGGAAGTGTTGGCTGAGGAATTTCTGACTGGAGAAGGCCAGAGAGCAGGAGGCACATGGGTGGATCTTGGGCTTTGGTTCTGCTGAAAGAGGAAGCTTTTGGTCAGGTAGCTGGTTTGCCTCAGTCAGGCCCTCCCCACTAATCATCTAAGTGTTGACAGTGCATAATTTGTCTCCCATCGAGTGTGTCTTTATAGTCCACTTTTCCATTCCACTCTTATTCTCTACATCTACAGAAATCCAGGAAGCTGGTGTCAAGGGCCTTTTCTACATATCACCCAGATAGGGACCTTCTAGCAGCATCAGAGGCAGTGTCTCTCCTGACAGAGATGGATCTGCAGGGACTTTCCCTGCGTTTAACTATCGGAAAAGTCACGTCACAGTGGCCACAGGTGTTTTACCCTACTGAGAGATAAGAGTTGATGACTTAAATGGATTCTCCTAAATGGCTCCCTGTGAGGGGAAAAGGTCTATTAAGTTAGGGGCGCCTGGCCTGGAGCTCTCTGCATATGGGAGGCAGCACAGGGGGTGGTTAGAGCAGGTGTGAGTAAAGCTGACTTTGTGACTCCTTGTTCAAAGAGCAGCCTTTGTGCCAATCTCTGCAGGAAGTGGGTTTGAGACTGGATGAGACCGAGCGGCCCAGGTCCCACTGACTACAGGTCTCTGGCTCCTGCTGCCCCAATTGGTTCACAAATTGCTCCTCTCTCAGTTTCCCATAAATCAGAAAATAAAGGCATGTCCTTTCTAAAGCCTCCTCAGTGTTCATACACGATTTATTTCATTCAGGCTTAGCCCATTTAACATGCACTAGGAAGCCCTGTTTAAAAATACATCTCCAGCCAGACTTTTCACACCCTCACTCCCAACATCTTTAGCCAGCCCACTCTCCCCTCATGTCTGGCAATGAAGTGACCTCTGAAGGGACTCCCCGCTGCTGTCTCTTCCCAAAAATGAACCAAAGCATCGTCACAGAACAGAGAACATGCTGCTTGCAGCTGAAAGCCTCACGGTTGTTCTGTGTCATCCAGGAAGACCCCTGGGGCCGGCATGTGGACAAGGCCCTGAGGCTTCCGTGTCCCATCCAGCCTCCTTCCTCTCCCTCTATGCTTCCTCCCACGACCCCTGGCATGGCCTCTCGTCCCGGCCCTGGAGCTGCGGCACTGGCTGCCCCCCTGCCTGGAATCCTTCCCCGCAGGTGTTATCTCTGCAGAGACCCTGCCGCACCATCCCGCACCACACCCCACCCTCTGCTCATGCTGACCCGAGGCACGTTCCCTGCGCTGGTTTTTCTCAGAGCACCAGCCCCTGTCTGGTATGAAGCCCCTGCTGCCCCAGGGCAGTGGTCCTGTCTGTTTCAGTGCGTGGAGCCCCATCTGGCACAGAGTATGAGCTCACATGACAACAAACTGGAACAGTAACAGAATGCACATCACTGTACATGTGTCGCTTAGAAATGGGAGGAAATGAGGAAGAAACAGTAAAGGGCAGAGAAGTGGTAGGTGATACAAAAGTCTCTTTTTGCTCTAAGTCTTTCAGCAGAAGGTGATGTTACATATTATTTTGCATGAAATATTAAAAATTAGAACTAACATTTTTAATATAAAAATTTTTCCTAACAATCATATGAAAAGAATCAAATTCTGAGGCATTTTAATTGCAACTCAACTGACTTTGGACTGGATTGTACTCTGCTTCGAAATCGGACCATGGAGGCTCCCAGGATGGGGTGGGGTGCTGGAAGAGGGGTGACACTCACCTCTCCCAGTCGCAAGCTCACTCTTCCCCCTGATGTTCCACTTGATGCCAAGGTCCTGGCCATACCCGTCCCCATACCAGACCCGCAGCTCACAGCCCGGCCTGATCACCTGGCAGGTTCGGTAGAAGATCTGCCCGTGATACTGGAAGGCCACCAGGTTCTGCTCCTCGTCGTCCTGGGCACAGTTCACATACCTGGGGTTGAGGCCAGGAAAGGGAAAGAAACCTCGTGATGAGTGCCCTCCACTCTCCAACCATGCCCAGCTCCTTGCCTTCTGCCTCTGAGGCTGCCCCTCATGTGGACCTTCTGTTCACACCTTCGACCAGGCCATGTGAATTCCCATGCTTTTCTCTCCTTACCTAATTAGCCATTTTCCAGAGCCCAGTTCCAGACTCATCTCCACCTGGACTGTCCATGAGGCTGGTGACCTCCAGCTCCTCTAAACTCTGAATTAAGTTCTCTTTCATCCACAGGACTTGGTGCTCCTTGGCTAGCACGCAGCCCTCAGCACTCACCCCAGCCTGCCTTCTCTCCCGAGGCTTTCTCCCATCTCCCCACGTGTATCCAGTGTCCTATTCGCTTGCCCACCCCCTCCCACAGAAAATTAGAGAGAGCTCTGATATAGCTTGAGACACGGAACAGTAATTGTTTGTTCACTGTCTGCCTGCCCTGATGAAAGGAGAGGCCCTCAGAGAATGGCCCTGCTCAGGGCCATCCTGCTCCCCATTCCTTCTGAGGTCTCAGGGCCCACTTCTCACTGGAACCAAGCCTGAGGAGGTTGTTGCCCACGTAGAGTCAAGATCTCCTGTATTAGGTTATCCTGGCGCTGTGTAGTTTCTCAAAGATAGAAAAAATAAGGTTACTGTTCCTAAAATCAATAGGCTAATGTCTGTTTGCAGTATGTTCTCCAAAAGGACATGGGTTGTGTGATCTGCTTCAGTAATGAAGTTCACTGTCTAAACTGAAACATAAAGTGCCTGGTAAGTGTCCATTAAGTGAGTTAAAGTGTCTCTGGTGAATCTAGACTCCTCAAGTTGTTTTCAAGTTCACCAGTTTTGTTCAGCATGTAGACTTCTATCTTGATGGCATATGCCATATTTTTATTTCCTTCTTTCTAGTGTCTTTTGAAATGAAAGAGCATGATATGGAGGGAAGAGAGGAAAGAAGATGTGAAAGCTGTTGAGGGAGCTGGTTTGAGAAGGAAAGGGGCATGGGATTGAGGGAGTATCAATGTCTACACACTGCAGACTCACCGCACTCACCTCATCCAGTTGGCCCAAGACGTGTCCTTTCCATCCACATACTTGTAGCAGTTTCTCCCTTTGGTGATCTGAGTGTCAGAAAAAGAGTTACAAGCTTTCCTCTTTCTTTTCTTTTTTATTGCTAGGAAGCAAGAGAAGAGCTATTTCCCTCTGTAGTCATTGGTGCTTTTCAGCCTGCATGGATTCAACTGCCAGTCGGACCACACGGTTAGCTCCTTACTCATCATCCCAAGTCTGAGTCTCTTGGTACATTGAAGGCAAGGGCTCCACAAGGGAGGAGTCACTTCTGTGTGCCTGTACCACAGTGTTCCCACCTCTCCTCTGACCTTTAGATAGAGGTCCTGAGTGTCTGTACACTGTGCTCCCACCTCTCCTCTGACCTTTAGATGGAAGTCCTCTGTGTGTGTACACTGTGTTCTCACCTCTCCTCTGACCTTTAGATAGAGGTCCTGTGAGTGTGTACCAAGGTGTTCCCACCTCTCCTCTGATCTTTAGGTAGAGGTCCTGTGTGTCTGTACACTGTGCTCCCACCTCTCCTCTGACCTTTAGATGGAAGTCCTCTGTGTGTGTACACTGTGTTCCCACCTCTCCTCTGACCTTTAGATAGAAGTCCTGTGAGTGTGTACCAAGGTGTTCCCACCTCTCCTCTGATCTTTAGATAGAGGTCCTGAGTGTCTGTACACTGTGGTCCCACCTCTCCTCTGACCTTTGGATAGAGGTCCTGAGTATCTGTACACTGTGGTCCCACCTCTCCTCCGATCTTTAGATAGAGGTCCTGAGGGTCTGTACACTGTGGTCCCACCTCTCCTCTGACCTTTAGATAGAGGTCCTGAGTGTGTGTACACTGTGGTCCCACCTCTCCTCTGACCTTTAGATGGAAGTCCTGTGTTCACGCCCAGGGCACACAGTACACAGGGCTGACTGTGTCATTGCTGACCGTGTTATCACCATCTGCGTCCTCGCATGTAGACATGAAGTACCCCCCACCACATAGAAGCAATTAGAGGCCAGAGGACAGGGAAACGGGTGCTTCTCACCAGCCAGGCATATCCACTGTTGGTGGACTCTTCACCATCTGTGATCTGGCCCTCATAGGGGCCAAAGTGCAGGCCCAGCGGCAGATCGGACGCCTCGTTCCACACTCCAAGCCCAGCGTCAGGGATGCCCGACAGTCTGATGCTTAACCCAGGGGGCAGAGTGAAGGCTGAGCGATTGGCATGCCCCTTTTCCACTGCACAGTCCTTTACAAAGGTTGGGGGCCCGTGGGCAGCACAGCTCTCGATGAAGAAGTTCTGACACTCCTCACAATCTGGAGGTGAGAACAGGGATAAGAGGAGGTATAGTGAAGTTGCTGGTTGTAACGACCTTCAGAAAGAACTGGGGCATTCATGGCATTTGGCCTTGATCCTGCACCCCAAGTCATAGAGGAAGGGGATGGCTGGGGGACCAAATGGTGAGGTGAGGTTAGTGGACCAAGACCTTGTAGCCCCTTCTCCGTGAGTGGGCCAGCAGGGTCACTCACAGAGGTAGTCATCATCCTGGGGCTCGCTGACCTCTTGGTACACCTGGCCCTTTCTTTCTCGTAGACTGTACCTCTTCACTCCAGTCTCCTTTCTTCTGAGTTCTAAGATTGAGAACAGAAGCCAAGCAAGGCTGATGGGGTCTGGAGAATTAGTCCCTGTTTTATCAAAAAGTGTGAGATCTCCTACATGTCCATCTATACTCTTTGTTAAAACTTTCTTACGTGTATTTTTCAAACTTTTACTTTTGTAATTTTATGTTTTAATATTACATTATTTATTTCTTGGCCACACTGCATGGCTTGTGGGATGTTAGTTCCCAGACTAGGAATGGAACCCACTCCTCCTGTAGTGGAAGTGCGGAGTCTTAACCACTTAACTCCCAGGAAGTCCCTTCTCTATACTTTTTTTCGTTTCCCTTTGACTACTGGTTCAGGAGACTGAGGCTCCACACTGACCACAGATGCCCAGTTCAGTGATAGCTTCCTGCACTTCCCGTTAGTAGGTTTAACTTCACAACCTTCTTACTTAGGAAATAGTTCACCAACACATCTACTCAGAAAATATATGTTAAGGGCACATGACAAGTAAGGCATTGAGCAGAGGTCTGGGCATAAACACTAACAAAGCATGGTTCCTCTTATCACAGTTGGATTTATTGAACTATTTGTAGGTGTCAGACTTTTACATTTAATGTAAGGCTTGCAAGCACTGTATGAATTATGTATCCGTATCTTTTCTTTACAGATAGCAATCAGGACCTCAGAAAATGTATAAGATTTTCCCAAGGCCCCAGTGCTAACTTCATGTCTCAGATCAGTCCAGCTTAAACCCCCGCCTACCCAAAGTCCATGCCACACACCTAGACCATACTTATTTGTTTTTCTACAGGGATTAGAGGAACTAATTAGAGGAACTCCCCAAAATTTCTCTTACCGACGTTTTGTCGGGGTGCTGTCCAGGGGTCCTTGCTTTTCTGTGATGGGGCACTGGTTTCTGAGCCTGCTTGGAGCCACTTGTCTTCAGCAATTTTGCTGCTCCGGGCAATTCCTTCAAACTAGATTCCTTACTTAATGGTGCCCTGGACATTCTCTTCCATGTGAGTAAAAGACAACGTGCATTTTTTTTTTTAGTTCTTTAGGACTTTATGAAGTGTTTTCACATGCATTACTTAATACTTTGACAATTCTTGGAAATACCTGGTGGAGGTGTGGTCTGAACACTGGAGTGTAAAATAAGGACCTAAGTGGGTAATAAATCAAAACTAGAATTCATATCTTAAGGTTCTTTCCCTGCAACTTTTTGCATAAAAGTGAGAGCAAGGCAGGGATAATAGCTGGAGGTCAGGGAAAGAAGAGGGTAAGGGCTCATAGAGAAATCCAGGGGGTTTTCTGTTAAGTAGTGGTCCTTTGATGGATGAGGAAGTATAGAAAATTACAGAGGGGACAAAACACATCTGGAAAATAAGGTGACAAAGCAGTGAGATTGAGAAGAGAAAAGACAGAACACATTTAGACAATAAAGAAAATGAGATGAAATTTGCAGGTTGCCATGTCCTCTTAGCGACAATGTTTGGAATTAAAGTAGCTGGTCTCATCAATTCTGCTAGAACAAGGCTGTATGACTAGCTGGTTTTCCTCAGTTTCCTGATCCATAAATTGGTATACATGCTAATTCTAAATGTTACAGTGGACATGAAATTTAATAACATTTCAACAAATTGTTGTGTGAGCTATTTAATATAGTATGAATGTGAGTGTACATCCCTGCCATCAATTTATCCCTTCAATTGCATGCATATTTGAAGTCTAGCTCACAGACACTATCTTCAGCACTATTTGACCTTCCTACTCCTAGATGAATGTTTAAATGTGGAGTCACTCATTCACAAAATATTCACGGGGCCCTCAGGGTCTTTGAGCTGGGCCTGGACTTTTGAGAATTAATGGGTATGGGCTAGGCTCTCAAAGCTCACAACACAGGGTTAGGCTAAACACATGATTCCAAACAGGAGAGTTGCCAAATTAGAGCTCAGAGGAAGGAGTTGTTACTCCCTCCTGCAAGAATGAGCATTTGAAATGATGCCCGGATGATGGGTTTCTACTCAAAAGTGGGTAATCTATGTGAAGTCCTTCAGCTAGTTTCTTATTCGTTGCTTTTCAGTCATAAACCTGAGGCTTGTCAGGGTTGCGAGTTGCTTCCTCTTATTGGAGTGGGAGGCTCTGAGGTAGGGATCCTGTCGCCTTCTTCATCCTGGACTGTCCACTTTACACACTGCCCAGCATGTCCTTAAGTTTCTTTATCCTGGACCATCCACTCTACAAACTGCCCAGCACGTCCTTAAGCTTCTGGGCCATCTGCTCTAAAAACTGCCCAACATGTCCTTAAGCTTCTCTTAATCAGATGTCTTAGCATATCCCTCCCTAGCATAGCACAAAAGAACTGAGGTTGAAAACATCTCTCAGATGAATGATATAAAGATGTATGAATAAACTTCATAGAACTATGGAAGCTTTAATCATTTTGTAAGGAGTTTAGAAAAGTGCTTTCGATTAGACTGCACTACCAGTGATACTGTGATCTCGGGGATATAGTCAATCATTTTTTTTTTTTTTTTACCTCAGTTTTGTGATCTATAATGGTGATAGTTATATACCTACTTATAGGTACTGTAGGATTGTTTTAAGGTTTAAGTAAGTTTATTCACATAAAATGCTTAAAGTCTGAAATATTGTGAAAATAATGTAACAATAGAACAGGATACTATGGTTGTTGTTCTTACTAACTATAAAGGTGGTGATGGTATCAGACAGTGTGCTAAAGATCCAGGACAGGAAGGCAGCCGTCTCCAGGATCTCTGTGTTTTCTCCTATTCTCACCTGTGACTGGATCCATGAGGAAGATATTTTTGCAACAGGATTTGGGAAATACTCACCTTCGGGTGTTTACTGTGCTCCACTCTGAAGGCCATTGAAGAAGGTATACCTAAAAAATGATGAGAATCAGTGTTTTGGTTGGTAAATATTTCCAAACTCTGGGCATTCTAATTAAGGACACATAATTCTGAGCCAGAGAGTGACAAGGATAAGGATTATCAAAGGAGGAATTGGAAATGATTTCTGTATCATCAACTCCTATGCTTCCACTGGGAGCATTACATAATTTTCTTAGAATTAAAAAGAAATATGAAACTTCATCTGTGCCTCATCTGATGCCCATAAAGTATCTAATAAATTTACTAGCCTTTCATGACAAAGGTACTCAACAAAGTAGAAACAGAAGGAAGTGACTTCAATATAATAAATGTCATATATGAAAAGTCTACCTCTAACATCATAGTCATCAGTGAAAAGCTGAAAACTTCTCTAAGATCCATAAAGAGGCAAGGGTGCCCATTCTCAACACTTCTATTCACCATAATGTTAGAAGTCCTAGCCAGGGCATTAGGTTAGAAAAGGAAACAAAAGGCTTCCATTTGGAAAGAAAGAAGTAAAATTATGTCTGTTCAGAGAGGACATGACTTTATGTACAGAAAAATCTTTAAAATTCCACCCACACACAAAAAAAACCTGTACAGAAAGTTGCATGGTACAAAATCAGCATTCAAATATCTTTCCATTCATTAACAATGACCATTCCAAAAAGGAAAATAATAAAACAATCCTAATTATTTTTTATTTTTTTAAAGCTATAGTCAAGATCTAAATTTAAATTAAAAATAATTTATTTTTATTTATTTATTTGTGCCAGGTCTTTGTTGCGGCATGTGGGATCTAGTTCCCTGACCAGGGACTGAACCCAATTTCTCTGCATTGGGAGTGTGGAGTCTTAGCCTCTGGACCTCCAGAGAAGTCCCAATAATCTTATTTATAATAGCATCAAAAATAATGAAATAATTGGGAGTAAACTTAAGGAGATGAAAGACTTATACATTGAAAACTACAAAGTATTGCTGAAAGGAATCTGACATAAGTAAATAGAAAGGCGTCTCATGTTTATGGATTTGGAGACTTAATATTATTAAGCTGTTCATACTACCCAAAGCAATTTAAAGATTCAATGCAATTCCTATTAAAATCCCAATGGAATTTTTTTCTGATACAGAAAATCCATCCTACAGTTAATACCAAATCTCAGAGGACCCCAAATAGGCAAAACAATCTTAGAAACAACAGCAAAGCTGGAGGTCTCTGATTTCAGAACATATTACAAAGGTACAGGAACCAAAAGAGTGTAGTTTTGGCATAAAGTGTGTGCTTAGTCACTGAGTCGTCTTGACTCTTTGTGACCTTTTGGACTGTAGCCCACCAGGCTCCTCTGTCCAGGGGATTTCACAGGCAAGAATACTGGATGGGGTTGCCATTTCCTTCTCCAGGGGATCTTCTTAACACATGGATTGAACCTGCATCTTCTGTGTCTCCTGCATTGAAGGCAGATTCTTCACCTGCTGAGCCACTGAGGAAGCCCGTTGGCATAAAGACAGACATGCCAATCAATGGAACAGAATAGACAGCCAGAAATAAACAGAAATACACTCCTGTATACATGGTCTAATGATCTTCATCAAGAGTGTCAAGACAATGGGGAAAGTTTAATCTCTATAAGGAATGGTGCTGGGGAAACAAAATATCCATATGCAAAATAACGAAGATCTTACATCATGAAGAAAAATCAACTCAGGATGGATTAAAGACCTAAATGCAAGACTTGATAAGACTCTTAGAGGAAAACAAAGGTGAAGCTTCACGACACTGAATCAGCAATGATTTCTTAGATATGGTACCAAGCGCATAAGTATTAGTAACAAAGTAAAAATAGACAAATGAGATTGCATTAATCTTAAAACCTCTGTGCAGCAAACGACACAGTGAACAGAGTTGAAAAGGCCACCTACAGGACAGTAGAAAATGTTTGTAAAATATGTATCTGATAAGGGGTTAATAAGCATACACCAATATGAAGCCTACCTGTAAGTCAGGAAGAGAACCTGACTGACCATGATGACACCCTGATATCAAACTTCCATGCTCCAGCATTGTAAGAAAACAAATTTCTGTGGTTTAAGGAATGCAGTCTGTTTTGCTATGGCAGTCTGAGCTGACTAACACAGTGGAAAAAGGAATTCAATAGACATTTCTCCAAAGAAGATACACAAATGGCCAACAAGCATATGAAATGATGATCAATATTACTAATTAATAGGGAAATACAAATTGAAACCTTCTTTGATAAGCAATATGAATAAGAAGATAATAGCAAGTTTGGTAAGGATATGGAGAAATTGGAACCCTTATACACTATTGTTGGAAATGTAAAATGTTGCAAGCTTTATAGAAAACAGTATGGAGTTTCCTCAGCTGTATGATCTAGCAATCCAACTCAAGAGAATATTTCCATAAAAAATTGAAAGCAAGATCTTGAATAAATAGTGTGCACATCTATGGTCATTGCAGCATTATTCCCAGTTGGCAAGATGTGGAAGCAATCTAAATGCTCTTTGGTGGATAAACAGATAAAAATTATATATAAGATATATCTTATATCTGTTACATACACATGCACACAATGGAATGTTTTTAAGCCTTAAAAAAGAATTCTGTCCTATGCTACATCAGGGATGGGTCTTGATGATATGCTAAGTGAAATGAACCAATCCAAAAAAGACAAATATTGCCTGATTCCACTTCTATGAGGTATCTAAATTAATCAAATCCATGAAAACAGAAAATATAATCGTGGTTGCCAAGGGCTATGAGGAGGAAGGATTGGAGAATTGTTACTCAGTGGGTTAGGGCTTCAGTCACGCAAGATGGAAAAGTTCTACAGATTTGTTGTAGAGCAATGTGTATACATATCCCCGGTGGCTCAGTGGTAAAGAATTGCCTGTAATGCAGGAGATGCAACAGACACAGCTTCGATCCCTGGATTGGGAAGATCACCTGGAGCAAGAAATGGCAACCCACTCCAGTATTCTTGCCTGGAGAATCCCATGGACAGAGGAGCCTGGCAGGCTACAGTCCATGGGTACGCAAAGAGTTGGACATGATGGAGTGATGAACACTATGGCCACTAACACTAATGTGTACATAGTTAGCAAGAGTGTACCATACACTCAGAAATTGTTAAGAAGGTAAATTAAGATGTGCAGAGGTATGGTGAAACGTGACATATATATATTCCCTATGAAGAATCTCTCTTCATGTAAAAACCTTTGCAGACAACCAAATGTTTGTTTTCATGTCCCTTTCACTAGTTTTAATAACCTAAGGGAACAGAGGGACTTCCCTGGTGGCACAGTGGATGAGAATCTGCCTGCCAATGCAGAGGACACAGGTTCGATTGCTGGTCCAGGAAGATTCCACTTTCTGCGGGGCAACTAAGCCTGTGTGTCACAAACTACTGAGCCTGTATGTGCTCTGCAATGAGAAGCCACTCACCACAACCAGAGAAAGCCTGTGCACAGCAACAAAGACCCAGTGCAGCCAAAAATAAATAAATAATTTTTAAAAATTTGGGAGAACAGAAATTCATAGATGGAGAATCATAGAACTATCTAAACTGTTTTCTCCAATCTAGAATATTAACTCGTCTAAACTGTCTGAGCAGTTAGAAGAGGAAGTGAGCTGCTCACTTCTATTTCATAATGAGTGTACTTCATTTTATTTGCCTGATGCTGTTTCTGGTCAGTGAAATGTGGGAAAGATCAGGGAGAATAAATAGTTCTCTCAAACCCTTTCCCAGAATTAAAACAAAGAATTAGTTTCACCTTAGGGTAACAAGATCATGTGTTGTTTTATATACATACATAAATAATGTATCTTGACATAATATGTTAATCATTTCCTCTTCTAAGAGATTTAATCCAATAACCAATTATGAGATTAGTATTAAATCTCTTTGGTGAATTTATTTATAAGGTTTCTTTAACTGCCTTTCACTAAGAATGTTTAGCAAAAATAATTCTTTTTAAAAAGAATTATAAATTTTAAACATAAAACTTTTGAGAATTACACTGGAAAACTTATACATTCATCTTCATTCAGGCTGATGTCAATATTCAGCCACAACCACTTTGGAACGCTGAAAATTATGTTTTCTTTGCTAATGGCTGAGATGTAGTTGAGACCTAAGCCCAGGCTGCTTTCAGAAAGACACCTCTAAATCCTCCTGGCTCCTCACCTTGCTGCCTTGGTGTCCATTCTTCATCAGAATCCTTAGTGTCATCTACCTGGGGTTTGATGACCTGCCTGCGGTGATGCATGAAAGTTGGTCGAGTGGCTCTGAAACCTGGAAAGAAGCAAAATATTTGTCCTAAGAAGGAGGAACAAAACACAGAAGCAATGGAAAGTGTCACAAAGTCACGGAAATCAGTAGGACGGGCTGGGGGAATCTAGAACAAGGCAAGAGGTGAGCTCTGCACTGCAGGGTCAACCTCCCTCTGGTACAGAACTGTAAACATTTCCTGCAGTTTAGTCTCCACAAAAAAGGGAGCTGTGAGCAGATGAAGCCACCTAAGAGCAGGCCAAGTGAACACTGAGGGTGAAGACCTGTTTCATGTTTCCCAGGCTCACAGGCACCCAGCACTTCCTGTTACCTATAGCAATCAGCACTTCATAGTTCCTTTTCACATTCCTATAATGGATTTTTTCCCATTCTCCCATCTCTTCCCATTCTTCCTTGGAGAAGTATATGGAGATGTCTTTGAAAGCATCTTTGGCCTAAGGAAAATAATAGATTTCATCAGTGATTTACTAATCTAAGTCAGACCTTAGAGCTGGGCCTTCTCCTCCACCTTTTGTGCAGGGAGTAGCCTGAAGCTACTGGATGGTCTCTGTGAGACAGAGATGAAGACTTTCCTTCCTGACTGTGTCCTGCTTAACTGAACAAACACTGGGCATTTTCCTAACTCTCCCTGGACACAAAGCAGTTGACGGATCTAGTGTCCTATTTTGTCCCACTCCTCCCCACCATCTCAGACAGGACCCGGCATGCCCATCCTGTGTACGGTCACAGAGATGTTCACTCAGCTGCCCAGGCAAGCAGTCTGTGGTGCTTCAGGGACCAGCGCCATGTCCTTCCTATAGAGCTGGCTTAGAGCCCAGCTTTGCCACCTCCACCTCTCACCGTGAGCTTCCACTCTATTCTCTTGGCATCTCCCTCAGTGCTCTCCTCTGGAGACCTGTTCGGCCTCATGGCCATTGGAGTGCTCAAGGCCAAGGTGCCTGTGGAAGAAGCAGGTGCTGAGATAGCCCAGACCACTGTCCAGAGCCTGGTTTGTCTTCTTTGGGTGGAGTGTCCAGGGAAGGAAGGTGAGGGGTAAGTCGGGGTGAGGGTATTGGTGGGATGGAGGGATCCTGACTAGCTATGACAGACCAGCCTAATGTGAACTAGATTTGGTTTCTTTGGATCCCCTACAATTCAGCCCCTCCAAGGAAAGGCACTGGGAGGGAGATTTCTGTGGGTGACAGAGGGATTCCTGAGGAGATCTGGAAGCCCCTAAGTGCTGGACTGGGGTCAGGTTGAAATCAGGGCTCTGTTCCAGTGCAGGAGA
Source organism: Dama dama (assembly GCF_033118175.1). Lineage (NCBI taxonomy): Eukaryota > Metazoa > Chordata > Mammalia > Artiodactyla > Cervidae > Dama > Dama dama. Next base: position 85,013,142 of record NC_083681.1, read on the forward strand.
GGAATTATTTCTCCAAGAAAGGTTTTGAGGATCTCCGCCTGGGGACTCAGAAAAATCTGGGCATAACGTGGATTCTATATCTAAGGAACAGGTCAATTGGCTTGAGGAGATCTGGGTCCCACGGGCTGAAGGAACTGGGGTCCTCAGGCAGAGGGGACCTGGGATCTTTTGGCTGATGTAGAATGTGCAGGGTGAGAGAACTTGGGATCTTTCAGGCTGAGGAAATCAGGGGTTTCTTACTAAGGCGCTTTAGGTCTCCAACAGGCAGGACAATTGGGGTCTTGAGGATGAAGAGCTTTAAGAGCTCCCAGGCTGAGGTATTGAGGGTCTCCGAGGTTAAGGAAATTTGGTGTCTCTGCGGGTGCTATTTTTAGGGTGCCTCAGGCTGAGGGGAACTGGGGTTACTCTAGGTATTTGAGGGTTGCAGCACCAGGGGATTCGGTGTTTCTGTGGGTGAAGGGACTTGGAGTCCCTGAAGCTGACGAGACGCTAGCTTCCTTCAGATTAGGACTCAGGTTCCTCAAAGCTGACGTGATTTGGGGCCTCTCACCCTGGAATTTGAAGTCGTCAGGTAAGGGTTTATGAGGGTTGTGCAGGGTGCGTTCTCGTCAGTCTCGCCGCTGTCCTGCGACGCTGCCCAACCCGGCCTGGGGTGCGCTAGTAGCTCGGGGACGTCCAGTCCTCCCACGCTGAGGCGAAGTGAAGGGCCAGCAGCCAGCCAGTACCCTGTCAGGCACGAGCGACCAATCGGCCTTGCGACCAAGGCAGTCTGGCCAATAGGCGCTGGGAGGGTGCGGAGCGCGATGGAGGCCCCGCCCCACCGCTCAGGGATTGGCTGCTCTGAGGGCGTGTCTGTCAAGTAGCTCCAGTGCACAGGCGCATCTTGGCTGTTTTCTTTGCTTGTTTTCAGGCATGGCCTCTTAGGCCTGGATCCTCAAGTGAGCGGGTTGTCCTCAGGCTGGATGTTTCCTTCCAGTGCCCTCAACTAGAATCTCGGCTCCACCAGAGTGTAGTCGTGCTCCCGGACTTTCTCCTAGGCCCACCTGTGCCCTACCTTGCCAAATCCAGTTTTGGTAAGAACTCTATGTGATGAGTACTGCATTATTCAGGGGAAAATTGTGTAATTAAATTCTGATGAGACACAGGATAAACAACGTATGGTCAAAGATTTAAATGCAAGGCATGGAGTAAGTATGTTAGAAAAAACTTGGAGGATTTTAAACCTCAAAGTAGAAGTGGCACTGATGAGTCATTTGTATATTTATTGTAGGTATTAAAAGCCTTCAGAAATGAGGTATAAAGAAAACCTCAAAGCCTTGCACGTGTTTTCTGTAAAACGAGGCATCGAACTGGATGGAGCCACAGAGCTGAGTTTGCTTGACACCTACTGGCTTCACAAGGTAAAATTAGGGACACTGTTTCTGGCCCTTAGCTAGATTTGCTCACAGAAAAATAACGTGATTTCCATGTATTGGAAGCAAAACAACTGACTGTAAAATTAGTATCAAGTGGTGGTTGCGAGTCTGGACAGAGAAATGTTACCAGGAAAGTGAGTTTACCTCTTGGTGGGTGTTGAGTCAGAAGATACAACCCAGCCAAAGCTGATGGTAAGGAAAAGTGTATTACTTGCAGAACCATGGAGAACACCACACAGCTTTCCAGAGCAGTATCTCTCTAAACTGCAAATTTGGGGAAGCTTTAATCTATGGGTACAGCCGTGTTCAGGCTTTCATGGTGGCTCAGACGGTAAACAGTCTGCCCATAGCAGAACACCCGGGTTCAATCCCTAAGTGGGGAAGATCCCCAGAGGAGGGCGTGGCAGTCCACTCTCGTATTCTTGCCTGGAGAATCCCATGGAGAGAGGAGCCTGGTGGTCCATGTGGTTGCAAAGAGTCAGACGGAAGTAAGTGACTAACACATTAACTTTACAGGCATGTTCATTAAGGGTTTTGGGCTGTGGGAGACTCCAAGCTTCAACTGTATAGTGTGATAGCTCATGACATTAATTTTTAATTCCCTAATGGTGTATATGTTGAGCGTGTTTCTGTTTTATACTATCTGTATAACTTTGTTTGGCTGGGTGTCTGTTTAGATCTTTACTTATTGTTTATAAGGTTGTTCAAGAGGTCTTTGTCTATTTTGTGTCCAAATCTTGTAACAGATATGAATTTTTCAAATATTTTTCTGCCAGTTTGTGCTTGTATTTTGATTTTCTGAATGAGTTCTTTCAGAATAGGCATCTTTATTTCTATAAAGTCCACAATAATTTTCTTTTGTGGACTGACAGCTTGTGTGTTAAAACTCAAAGCTCATGATATACAGGCCAAACCCAGGGGCATGTATATTTTCTAAGTTTATGTCCACAATTTTGATAGTTTCAAAATTTAAATATCTGTTAATAAATTTGAGTGAATTTGGTGACTACATTTCATTCTATACAGTTTCGAGTTAATTATTCTTTAACTATTTTGGAGAAGTTTTGGATATTGGCAATATTTCAGTTTGAATTTTCATAGTTTAATGAACCTAGCAGAACTGCCCTGAGGGGCAGAGTCTCCACTTAGCTGTGCCTGCGCGAGTGAGGGAAGCTTGACCTGCAGTTCTCATTGGCTAGCAGGGAGCGAGGAGCCCGCCTCCCTGACCCACCCCCACCCCAAGCAGAAATCCAGCTCTGACTGAGTGCTTGGCTGCGTGTGGCTGCTGACAGGAGTCTGGTCTCCTCAGAACCCACTGGGATTTCAGATTTGGGACGCTGTGGGATTCAGTTCAGGAAGACAAGAAGTCTGGTCTCCTCAGGACCTGCTCAGGTTTTGGCTTTGGGACATTGTGGGGTTCACTTCAGGCTGACAGGAGATGGGTCTCCTCAGGACACACTGGTGGTTTGGCTTTGGGACATTGTGGGGTGGGTTCAGGCTGAGTGGGTGTCGGTCTCCTCAGGACCTGCTGGTGCTTCAGCTCTGGGACTTTATGGGGTTCAGTTGAGGGATATGGGAATCTGGCCATTGAGGACCCAGTGGGGCTTCAGCTTTGGGACATTGTGGTGTTCAGTTCAAGCTGACAGGAGTCTGGCCCCTCAGGACCCATTATGACTTTGGCTTTGGGACATTGTGGGGTTAGTTCAGGCTGATGGGAGTCTGGTCTCCTCAGAACCTGCTGGTGCTTCAGCTCTGGGACTTTGTGGGGTTCAGTTCAGGCTGACAGGAGTCTGGTCTTTTCAGGACCCACTGGGATTTCAGCTTTGGGACATTGTGGGGTTCAGTTCAGGGAGTTGGGAGTCTGGCCACTGAGGACCCACTGGGGCTTCAGCTTTGGGACATTGTGGGGTTCAGCTTAAGCTGATGGGAGTCTGGTCTTCTTGGGACCCATTGGGTTTTCAGCTTTGATACATTTTGGGGTTCAATCCAGGGTGATGGGAGTCTGGCCCCTCAGGACCCATTAGGGCTTTGGCTTTGGGACATTGTGGGGTTCAGTTCAGTTTGACATGAGCCTGGTTTCCTCAGGACCTGCAGGGAGGTGGTGCCGCTGAAGGAAAAGGTGAGGAAAATTGGGAAGAAGCTTTCTGTGTATGGCTGTTGCTGAGTGTCTATCTTCAGAGGACCCAGGACAGTTAGGGCTTGATGTGGAAAGTTGTGGGTTTTTAGTCAGTTTTTGTCTGTGGTACAGAATGGTGTCCAGTGTTGTTCCTTGTTGTGTGGTGTCCATTTTTCCCAGCATGGCTTATTGAGGGGACTGTCCTTTCCTGGATGTATGTTCTTAGCTCCTTTCTTGTAAATTGATTACTGTGAACCTGTAGATTTATTTCTGGGCTCTCTGGTATCTCTGCCTGTTTCTGATACAATTCCACACGTCTTGTGGTGCCTTTAGGTGCCTAATGCAGATTGAAGTCAGAGATGGAGGTGCTGCCAGCCTGTTCTCCTTTCTCAGGGTCACTTTGGCTCTTCTGGGTCCTTTGTGGTTCCGCACGGATGTTAACATTATTTTTGTTTCTGTGAAATATGTCAATGAGATGTTGGTAGTGATTGCAAGAATGTGTATGTTACTTTGGTTAGAATGGAGATTTTAATGGTATTGTCACCCATGAGCATGGGATGTCTTTTCATATCTGTTCAGTTTAATTGAGCACTGTGTCTTGCAGTTTTTAGCTTGCAGCTCTTTCAAGTCCTTGGTTAAATTTCTAGTTTTGGGGGGATGCAATTGGACAGGGACTATTTTCTCAATTTCTCTTTCTGGTAGTTCATTATTAATGTAGAGAATCACACATGATCTTGCAGTTCTACTGATTTATTTTTTTTGGCCATGCAACTCAGCATGTTGGATCTTAGTTCCCTGACCTATGGTCAAACCCAGACCCCCCTGCAGTGGATGTGCAGAATCTTCACCACTGGACTTCCAGGGAAGTCCCTGAATTCACCCTATAGTTCTGACAGATGCTTTGGTGCAGTGTTACATGAAAAACTAGAATTTAGACATCTCACAGTTTCAGTTCCATCAGGGCCATCCTCAGCACCCAAGGCATGGTGGCTACTCTTCCTACGGTGACTTTTAATACCATGTGGACTACTACGAGGCAATTAGCATCACTACTTTAGTTGAATTTGGTCTGGTTAAGTCTTGGACTCTTTTGTAATGTTTGGTGCCATCTCTGATTTTCTGGCATGTGACTTACATGGTTGTACTGAAAATTCCTAGTAAAATCTCAAAAACTTCAAGTTTCAATAGAGGTACAAAGTTTCCTATATTCACATCGAAAAATGCAATGTGTTTTACCCGAAACAGGGTTGCTTTCCCAGGGGACCAGCCCATAACCCCCAAATGGGGGATAGTTATGGTGTCCACATTACAATCCTATCCATAAGACCACTTCAACTTGCATCAGCTGCCCAAACTTTGTGCAAATGTCTTTCTCCATTCTAATGCAGTTTTCTTTTTCTGGGACCACCACTGCGGCTTTCCCTCTTGTCAAAAAATTTTGTGGATTTAAAGTGACAAGATGACTATGATCTGCATGGCTTTTTCTGTGTGTCTTCTTTCACTGAGGATTTTTTTCAGTGCTTTTCCATGTTATAACCTGTATCATTTTTTAATTGTGATTTCAAACATATACTATTTATCATTTGAGTCATTTTAAGTATGTACTTCTATAGCATTAACTGCACTCAGGTTGTAAAAATATCCTCACCATTTGTCTCCAGAATCTTTTCTTTTTCCCGAAGTGACACTCTAACCATTAAACACTCACCACCCTCAATCCTTGGCTACCTTATTCTACTTGGAATTTGTCTTATTTGGATATCTCGTACTGGTGGAATCATAGAGCACTTTTCCTTTTGTGTTGGCCTTTTTTCACTTCACATAATGACTTGAAGTTTCATTCACATTAGAGCATGTGTGACAGTTATCTTGTTTTTGAAGGTTGAATCATATTCCATTGTGTTTATACTACACTGTGCTTATCCATTTATCTGTTGAACGCTTGTGTTGCTTCCATCTTTTGGCTACTGTGAATAATGCTTCTGTGAATATGGGATACACATATTTGTTCCAGTTCTTGGTTTTAAATATTTTGGGTGTATTCCCTGGACTGAAATTGATGGGCTGTATGTTAACTCTGTGTTCGTTTTTGAGGAGCCCCCTATTGTTTCCTGCAGCTGTGGCTCTATTTTACTATATGGCATATATTACTGTATGCCTTTATATGGCAGAGTAATGCATCTTATGGATGAATCAACCTTATTTTGCTTATTAATTTACCTGTTGGTGAAAATTTTCATTGTTTTTACCTTGGGTTGTTGAGAACAGTGCTGCTATGAATATTGGTATACAACTTAATATTTGAACATCTGTTTTAAATTCTTTGTATGTATGTCTAGGAGTGGAGCTTCCAAAACATATGATAATTACATTTTTATATTTTTGAGAAAATGCTGAAGTTTTACACACATTGATTGCACTGTTTTACATCTCCACAAGTAAAGTTGGAGTTCCAATTTCTGTACATTTTTGCCAGCATTTGTTATTTGTCTTTATTATTGATTTTCCCCATGTCCATCCTGTGTGCCTTATTAAGGAGGAAGTCATAATTTTGGACCCACACTTGGGGAGAGGGAAGTTAGCTTCACATACTTGATGGACAGCTGAGTGTCTGTATCAATTGTATAGAATCTTTCTGCATAGCAATTTTTATTCAACACTACTCATAAAACCTATGTAACTCTTTAAAAAAAAAAAACAGTTTGGACACATGAAAATTATTTTAAACTTTTGGTTATAATCCAGCACTATGTTATTAGACTGCTTAGTTTATTCTTGCTTTGGCTATTGAGAGCTTTTTCTATGCTCTCTTGTTTTTATTTTACATAATTCAGCTTTCATGGGGTTTTTTGGTACTTCTTTCTCATATTTTAAGATTATCTTGCTTTACATATTTAGTGTCTCAGTCCTAGTATCAGCCACATGTTTAAAGAACCCTTATTCCTTTTTATTAGAGAATGGTAGTAAAAACTTGCATGTGGGAACTTACTATTCTTAGTAGACAATGCATGAAAATACATATGCATATATCTCAGACTATGCATACACACAGTTATGAAGATTTTCACAGGGAGCTATGTGTTTCTGTATTAGGCTAGTTTATAATGATGTCTCCAACCTGATCTGTTATGACACAGGGATTGTAACCATCTCTCTTTGTCTGCCTGTAACTTCCCACTCCAGTGGTAAGAAATCTGGCTTCCACTACTTTTCATTTATCAAATTCAGTGCTTGTTCCATTCAATGACTGATACGGTAGTTTCAGACCTGTTAGCTACAACCTCCCATAGGAAAGAACTTACAGAGTCCATTGTTTATGCATGGTACATTTTGCCTTTGGCCTGCAGATTCCATTCATTTCCACAGTGATCTTCAGTCAGCTCATTTTGTCCTACCACTAAGAGTGGGTTTTTTTCTTTTACTTCTTAAAAAAAAAAATCTCTTGGCTATGTTATATGGCATGTGGGACTTTAGGTCCCTGACCAGGAATTGAACCCACCTTTCCTGCATTGGCAAGGTGGAGTCTTAACCACTGGACCACCAGGGAAGTCCTGAAGTTTTTCATACATTTCTCAGTCAGATTCTTTGTTAAATTCTGCATTCCAGTCTTTGAATGGAATAAATAAATGAATGTGAATAGGTAATAATTTACTTGTTGGGTTCTAAAAACAAAAATCCGTGTGCTCAGACAAATTCACAGTGGCAGGTATTCATCACTACAATACCATGTGAAATATTTCAGCCACATATCCATAAACTGTTTATTATGTCTGTTTTGCCTTTTCTAGAATGTTTTATAAGTTTGTACAGTGTGTAGCACTTGAGGCCGGATTCCTTCACTTAGTAATGTAAGTGTTAGATTCATGCTTTTTCTATAAATGGCTTGGTGGTTCATTCCTTTGTATCTCTGAATACTATTGTGTTGCATTATATGAGAGTAAAGATAATTTTCTCTCTACCCTTTGATGTTCTTTATGAGATCCTCATAACGAAAGGGAGATGAATTGGAGAAGAAAAAATCAGAGGTTTAATATATGGCGTGCATTCGTGTATACTTGAAAGATACCTGGGAACACTGAGTCACTTCCTAAAATGGTGCAAGTTCAGTTCAGTTCAATCACTCAGTCGAGACCAACTGTTTACAACCCCATGGACTGCAGCACACCAGGCTTCCCTGTCCATCACCAACTCCCAGAGCTGGCTCAAACTAATGTCCATTGGGTCAGTGATGCCATCCAACCATCTCATCCTCTCTTGTCCCCTTCTCCTGCTGTCAATCTTTCCCAGCATCAGGGCTTTTTCAAATGAGTCAATTCTTCCCATCATGTTGCCAGTGTGTTGGAGTTTCAGCTTTAGCATCTGTCCTTCCAATGAATACTCAGGACTGATTTCCTTTAGGATGGACTGGTTGATCTCCTTGCAGTCCAAGGGACTCTCAAGAGTCTTCTCCAACACCACAGTTCAAAAGAATCAATTCTTCAGTGCTCAGCTTTCTTTATAGTCCAACTCTCACATCCATACATGACTACTGGAAAAACCATAGCTTTGACTAGATGGACCTTTGTTGGCAAAGTAATGTCTCTGCTTTTTAATATGCTGTCTAGGTTGGTCATAGCTTTTCTTCCAAGGAGCAAGTGTCTTTGAACTTCACGGTTGCAGTCACCATCGGCAGTGATTTTGGAGCCTAAGAAAATAAAGTCTCTCACTGTTTCCATTGTTTCCCCATCTATTTGCCATGAAGTGATGGGACCAGATGACATGATCTTAGTTTTTTGAATGTTGAGTTTTAAGCCTTTTTCACTCTCCTCTTTCACTTTCATCAAGAGGCTCTTCAGTTCCTCTTCACTTTCTGCCATAAGGGTTGTGTCATCTGTGTATCTGAGGTTATTGATATTTCTCCAAGCAATCTTGATTTCAGCTTGTCTTTCATCCAGCCCAGAATTTCACATGATGTACTCTGCATATAAATTAAATAAACAGGGTAGCAATATACAGTCTTGATGTACTCCTTTCCCAATTTGGAACCAGTCCCTTGTTCCTTGTCTGATTCTAACTGTTGCTTCTTGACCTCCATACAGATTTCTCAGGAGGCAGGTCAGGTGGTCTGGTATTCCAATCTCTTTAAGAATTTTCCACAGTTTGTTGTGATCTACACAGTCAAAGGCTTTGGAGTAATCAATAAAGCAGAAGTAGATATTTTTCTGGAATTCTGTTATTTTTTTCTATGATCCAGCAGATGTTGGCAATTAGATCTCTGGTTCCTCTGCCTTTTCTAAATCCAGCTTGATTATCTGTACATTCATGGTTCATGGACTGTTTAAGCCTGGCTTAGAGAATTTTGAGCATTACTTTGCTAGTGTGTGAGATGAGTGCAATTGTGTGGTAGTTTGAACATTCTTTGGCATTGCCCTTCTTTGGGATTGGAATGAAAACTGATGTTTTTTAGTCCCGTGGCCACTGCTGGGTTTTCCAAATTTGCTGGCACATAGAGGGCAGCACTTTCATAGCATCATCGTTTAGGATTTGAAAAAGCTCAATTGGAATTGCATCACCCCCCACAAGTTTGTTTGTAGTTATGCTTCCTAAGGCCCCCATGAATTTGCATTCCAGGATGTCTGGCTCTAGGTGAGTGGTCACACCATTGTGGTTATCCGGGTCATGAAGATCTTTTTTGAATAGTTCTTCTGTGTATTCTTGCCACCTCTTCTTAATATCTTCTGCTTCTGCTAGGTCCATACCACTTCTGTCCTTTGTTGTGCCCATTTTTTGCACAAAATGTTCCCTTGCTATCTCTTATTTTCTTGAAGAGATCTCTAGTCTTTCCCATTCTGTTGTTTTCCTCTATTTCTTTGCATTGATCACTGAGGAAGGCTTTCTTATCTTTCCTTGCTCTTCTTTGGAACTCTGCATTCAAATGGGTATATCTTTCCTTTCTCCTTTGCCTTTAGCTTCTCTGCTTTCCTCAGCTATTTGTAAGACCTCCTCAGACAACCATTTTGTCTTTTTCCATTTCTTCTTCTTGGGGGTGGTCTTGATCATTGCCTCATGTACAATGTCATGAACCTCTATTCATAGTTCTTCAGGCACTCTATCAGATCTAATGCCTTAAATCTATTTGTCACTTCCACTGGATAATCATAAGGGATTTGATGTAGGTCATATATGTAGAGTCATATGTAGGTCATATGTAGAGTCTTCTCTTGTGTTGTTGGAGAGGGTGTTTGCTATGACCAGTGTGTTCTCTTGGCAAAACTCTGTTAGCCTTTGCCCTGCTTTATTTTGTACTCCAAGGCCAAGTTTGCCCGTTACTCCTGGTATCTCTTGACTTTTGTATTCCAAGACTGGTCCAAGAAATGGTCCAAGACTTTACCTTAAACACTTTCATCAACTAAGAATGAAAGAAGGAGGTTAGGGAATGGAAGAAGACATTTAAGGGAATTTACTTATAAGGTGAATCACAGTAAATAAGGGTATGGTGGTTTTGCAGACTAACATCCAGCTTAGACAAGCTTTTCTTGATATTTATCATCATCCAATTCCTGTCCCAGAGAGGGACACACCCTTACAGATGGAGATATCCTTAGTAAATATAAATCTGCTTCATAAAATGGCATTTCTACTTGGTTTTCCAAGATTCTCCTGGTGCTGCTGTTTTTTAAAATTAATCAGTCCAAAATAATCCTTTTGTCAAATGTGCATATTTTGGGTGTGCTGTATTGTGCTCCCCTTGACATGTCTGTGTCCTAATTTACTTATGAATGCATCTATGGAAGGACATCCTGATATCTTTAAGTTTTTAATTATTATGCTACTTGATACTAGTTTTTATTTCATAGTTTTGCAAAGCAGTTGTCTGAATACAAGAGGTATACTTCTTGGATCCTGAGGTGAGACTGTTTAGATTTGGAGAAAAGTGCCAAACTGTCTTCCAAAGTTGACTGTACATGCATTCCACCAGCATCTTGAGTGTACTCTTTATGCTTATTTACTATCTTCTTTGGCCAGGTGTGTATTTAAATCTTTACCAAATTTTAAAGAGGTTGTTTAGTATAATTCAAGTCAGATCCTTTTTCAGATATGTGTTTTGGAAATGGCACTAGTGGTAAAGAACCCACTTGCAAATACAGGAGACATAGGAGATGTGGGTTTGACCCCTTGGCTGGGAGGATCCCCTGGAGGAGGGTGTGGCAACCCACTCCAGTATTCTTGGCTGGAGAATCCCATGGACAGAGGAGCCTGGCAGGTTATAGTCCATAGGGTCATAAAGAGTCAGACATGACTGAAGTAACAGAATACATACAGTATGTGCTTTGTCTTTTGGTTTTCTGAATAAGGTCTTCCATAGAGTAGAAATTTTTAATTTTATAAAGTCCACATTATTTTTTCTTTTGTTGATAGACTTTTATTAAAAGTTATTTTTTGTTTTATTTTTATTTTTGGCTGCACTGGGTCTTTGTTGTGCATGGGCTTTTATTAGTTGTGGTTGTGGGGCTACTGCTAGTTACAATATGTGGGCTTCCCTTGGAAGTGGCCTCTCTTGCTATGGAGCATGGGCTTCTAGGTTCTTGGGCTCAGTAGAAAATATTTTAAAAATATTTTTCCTGATACGTGAGTATAGGATATTTTTTTTTTCTGTTCTCAATATCTTTATCAATGCCCTATAGTTTTCTAATTATAGGTCTTTTATGTCTTTGGTTAAATTTATTCCTAGTTTTTTTTTTTTTCTTGAATTGTGAATAGGATTGTTTTCTTATTCTTTTTGATGGTTTGTTATTCATGTATAGAAAAAAATTGATTTTTGTGTAATTTTTTTTTTGCTGAATTTATCTTTTAACATATTTTTGAAATAATGTGAAAGATTGTGAAGCTAAAATCTCACTGTTTCTCCTGCAATCCAGATCATCTATAGGACCCACGCCTTAGTGGCTACTAACACCCTCTTCCCACGATGCCTCTTAATACTAATAACATATGGACCCCTGCAAGGGAAATAAGTGTCACAACTTTGGTTGAACTTGGTCTGGTAAGTCTTGGCCTCTATAGCAAAGTCTGATGCCTGTCTCACCTGATTTCTTGAATGATATTGTTATGGTTGTTTTGAAAAGTAACTCACTTTCCACTAATTTAAAATGTACAGAAAATTTTTATAATGGTAAAAAGTACTCATATTTGCCAATTCACACAGTTTAGTGTGTTTTACCCAAAACAGTAACACTCTCCTGAGGAACCAACACCTAGCCCCCATGAGGAAATCATGACTTCTGTGTCATAGTTTAATACACAGGCCCACTTCCACTTTCACCTGCTGCCCCAACTGTGTGAAGATACCTTTTCCCATCCTGATCCAGTTTTCTTTTCCTGGAGCCATTCCTGAGTTTCCCCTCATTTGGACGACCTTGATGGATGGATTTAAAGCAGACAAGATGAATATGGGATTTGGGTGACCTTTTATGGTATGGCTTTTCTCATTAAGGGTGTTTTTAATATTCATTTATGTTGTAACAATTATGACCACTACACTTTTTTCTCATTGTCATTAAAAATACAAACTGTGGCACTAACCATTTAATTCATTTTAAGTATGCAGTTTTGTGATATTAATTACTTTCACATAGTTGCACAAATAAGTTAAATAATGTGTGTACCTCATGTGTGTATGGCAGATATATATATATATATATATATATATATATAGTGAAGTGAAGTGAAGTCACTCAGTTGTGTCCAACTCTTTGCAACCCCATGGACTGTATAAACACACACACACACACACCCCACAGCCACACACATGCATCTTTATCCATTCATCAGTTGTTGGACAGGTAGGTTGCTTTCACATCTTTGCTGTTGTGAATAGTGCTGCTATGAACATAGTGGTGAATGTATCTTTTTGAATTATAGCTTTGTCTGGATATATGCCCAGGAGTGGGATTGCTAATTCATATGGCAACTTTTTAGTTTTTTGAGGATCCTCCATACTGTTTTCCACAATGGCTGCATCAATTCCCACCAACAGTGTATGAGATTTCGTTTTCTCCACCCCCTCACCAGCATTTGTTATTTGTAGACATTTTATTGATGCCGTTCTGACGACTATCAGGTGATAGCTCATTGTGGTTTTGATTTGCATTGCTTTAATAATTAGCAGTGTGAAGGGTCTTTTTATGTGCCTGTTGATCATCTGTATGTCTTCTTTGGAGAAATGTCTATTTATACCTGCCCATTTTTTAATTATTTATTTTTTTTAGATGCATGTGCTGTTTGTGTATTTTGGAAATTAGGCCTTTTTCGTGGCATCATTTGCAAATATTTTCCCCAACATTTAGTACAGGTGCTGGGACAACCAGATCCCACATGCAAAAGAACAAAGTTGGACCCCTACTTCCCTCACTATTCAAAATCAACTCAAAATGGATCAAAGGCCTAGATGTAAGAACCAAAATTATACACCCCATAGAAGAAAACATGAGAGAAAAACTTCATGACTTTGGATTTGGCCATGATTTCTTAGACCTGCTACCAAAACCACAAACAAAAAAAGACAAAAGAGATGAATTAGACTTCTTCAAAACAAAAGTTGTTGTGCACAAAAGGAATAAGGAAAAAGATCCACCGTCCAAAATGGCACAAGATGTTTGCAGATCATGTACACGAAAAAGGTCTGTAGCCTACAAGCCGAGACCCCGCTGACCCAGTGGGGTGCCCGTGGGGCCCCTTCCATCCCAGATGATAAGGGGGTTTCAGGCACACAACACCCTTGGTCTGGACACTGGTCATCCTCAGCACCCTCAAGGAGTGAGTGCTGGATGGTTTTGAGCACAGTTCCTTCTCATCACTGCCCTCAAAGACTGGAGGCTTCAACATGTCTCCAGAACAACACAGAATCTTTGCAAGTCTTTGAGAACCAAGGGATCATCCTTCACTTTCTTGAAAAGTACATCTTACTTCATAGCAATGACCTTTTCCAATGTGGGTCCCATGGTGTTCTCCCATGGTGTTTATTTCTCTGAAAGTGGCCAGGGCAGTTTGGGTGTCTCCAGTCCCCACACCAGGTGACAAGGCCAGTGGGGCCAAGTCCTGGTGGTCCTTCCTTTCACTGGATACTAATTCAGACTCTCAGGTTGAGATTGAACATGGATGCCCCTGCTTCTCCATCAAGAATTCTCATCTCCTCACCTTCTCTTTTCCTCTTGCTTTTCAGTCTCAGATTTACCTGACATCGCCACTCACAGTTCCTGAAGAGCCCAGAGATTTCTCCTGAAGGAAAGGTTCTGAAAGATTCAGAGGGATAAATAAAGAATGCAGATGATTCCTATCTCATACTGATGCCTAGAGGGTGATGAGAGTGAGTGTTTTCTCATGAGAATTGTAAAATCCTCCAAGTAATAGATCATTGGGGAACATCCTTTGTCTTCCTGCTCATTCTAATAATGTTCCTGAATTTTAATTCAGTAAAAATTTATCTTATAAATATGCCAAGGGGGAGATCCATTTAAAAATGTTACTGAAGTAACTCCAAGGGTTTTACAACAAATAGTGACACAGAACCTGAGGTCAGACACTGGCTGAGAGATTCCCACCCATAGCCACTGTCCCTTGGAGGGTGGGATGGCCGTGACCGTCCTCTGGCAGGTAAGGCTCCTCAGGCATACCCTATGCGGGACCAGCACATCACAGAATCTCAGAATGGCCATGACCGTCCTCCAGTAGGTAAGCTGCCTCAGGCACACCCTGTGTGGGACCACCACATCACAGAATCTCAGAATGGCTGTGACCGTCCTCCAGTAGGTAAGCCGCCTCAGGCACACCCTCTGTGTGACCACCGATGCACAGAATCTCAGAATGGCCAATGGCCAGCAGCTGGCGAGAGATGAGGAGAACAGAAAGCTGCCCAGCAGCCTGGGAAAACTCCTGGGCAACGACTTAGTAAGGGTCAGCGTCAGGCCATTAGAGCCAGAATCAGGGCCTTAGAGACAGTGTCAGGACCTCCGAGATAACTTGATGGCCTTAGCAGAGACAGTTAAGGCTGTTCATAAGGGACACTTCAGAGACTTTATTAGGGACATATTCAGTGCCTTGTTTATGGACAGAATCAGAGGGATATTTAGTGACAGCATAGACTATAAGGGAGAGCATCAAGGCCTAAGCTAGGGACAGTGTCAAGGCTTCAGGTAAGGTCGCTCCTTAGGGATATCTCAGGGCTTTCAATAGGACCAGCATCAGGGCAGTAGTTAGAACCAGTGTCAGGGCATTAGTTAGTGACAAAATCAGGGTGTTACTTAGGGAAAAAGTCAGGTCATTATTATTGACAGTGTCAGGGCCTGTGTGAGGAGGAGGTTCTTGACCTTATGAAGGAACAGGATCAGAGAAATAGGACCATTGTCAGGTCATGAGTTAGGGCCACAATTAGGGTGTTATATAGGGAAACAGTTAGGTTATTAATGACAGTGTCTGGGCCTTAGGTAAAGTCATCACCAAGACCTTAGTTAGGAAGAGCTTCAGTTCAGTTCAGTCTCTCAGTCTTGTCCAACACTTTGTGACCCCATGGACTGCAGCACACCAGGCTTCCCTGTCCATCACCAATTCCCAGAGCTTGCTCAAACTCATGTCCATTGAATCAGTGATGCCATCCAACCATCTCATCCTCTGTCATCCCCTTCTCCTCCTGCCTTCAATCTTTCCCAGCATCAGGGTCTTTTCAAATGAGTCAGTTCTTTGCAATAGGTGGCCAAAGTATTGGAACTTCAGCTTCAGCATCTGTCCTTCCAATGACTATTCAGGACTGATTTCCTTTAGGATGGACTGGTTGGATCTCCTTGCAGTCCAAGGGACTCTCAAGAGTCTTTTCCAACACCACAGTTCAAAAGCATCAATTTTTCAGTGCTCAGTTTTCTTTATAGTCCAACTTTCACATCCATACATGACTACTGGAAAAGCCATAGCTTTGACTAGATGGACCTGAGTCAGCAAAGTAATGTCTCTGCTTTTTAATATGCTGTCTAGTTTGGGCATAGTTTTTCTTCCAAGGAGCAAGTGTCTTTGAATTTCATGGCTGCAGTCACCATCTGCAGTGATTTTGGAGCCCAAGAAAATAAAGCCTCTCACTGTTTCCATTGTTTCCCCATCTATTTGCCATGAAGTGATGGTACCGGATGCTATGATCTTATTTTTCTGAATGTTGAATTTTAAGCCAGCTTTTGTGGTCACTCTCCTCTTTCACAGTCATCAAGAGGCTCTTTAGTACTTCTTTGATTTCTGCCATAAGGCTGGTGTTGTTGTATATCTGAGGTTATTGTTATTTCTCCCGGCAATCTTGATTCCAGCTTGTGCTTCATCCAGTCCAGTGTTTCTCATGATGCACTCTGCATATAAGTTAAATAAGCCAGGTGATTGTATACAGCCTTGACATACTCCTTCCCTGATTTGGAACCAGTCTGTTGTTCCATGTCCAGTTCTAACTGTTGATTCTTGATCTGCGTATAGATTTCTCAGGAGGCAGGTCAGGTGGTCTGGTATTCCCATCTGTTTAAGAATTTTCCACAGTTTGTTGTGATCCACACAGTCAAAGGCTTTGGTGTAGTCAATAAGGCAGAAGTAGATATTTTCTGGAACTCTGTTTCTTTTTTGATGATCCAACAGATTTGTCAATTTGATCTCTGGTTCCTCTACCTTTTCCAAATTCAGCTTGAACATCTCAACATTCATGGTTCACATACTGTTGAAGCCTGGCTTAGAGAATTTTGAGCATTACTTTGCTATCATGTGAGATGAGTGCAATTGTGATGGGATTCCAGTTGAGCTATTTCAAATCCTAAAAGATGATGCTGTGAAAGTGCTGCTCTCAATATACCAGCAAATTTGGAAAACTCAGCAGTGGCCACAGGACTGGAAAAGGTCAGTTATCATTCCAATCCCAAAGAAAGGCAATGCCAAAGTATGCTCAAACTCCCACAAAGAGTCGGACATGACTGAGCGACTGAACTGAACTGAACTTGAACATTCTTTGGCATTTCCTAACACCCTGGGTGCCCACCTGGAGCCTGGGCCTAGGGGCCCCAACTGGCATCTTTTGCCCAGGGAGCCCTAATGTGGGGCAGCCCAGCAACTGCTGGCAAAGGCCTCCCATGGCAGTTTGCTTCCTTCTGCCAGAGCTAGCTTTGCTCCCCACTCCGGCATTGGTCATTCCAGGGGCCAGCCCACCACACTTTGCTGAGGGCCCATGGGAGGTGCCAGGTGACCCCGGCATGGCACTTGGCCCCCTCAGATGCACCCCCACAGCCTCCTCACCCATGGGCAGGACCGCACTGACCTAGGAATGTGTTTGCAAGGCTTGCAGAGTGCAGGCAGGCACCTGGCCCTGACTCAGGTATTGAGGCCCTGGGAGCAGGCCTTGAGGTCTGGCATCTGAGGAGCCACACACTGGCTGCACAAGAGGCCTGAAAACCCACTCTCTGGGCCTGCCTTTCCTGCCACCGAGGACGATAGCATCCCCAGTCGCCTGCGGGCTGAGAGTCATCCCTGGCTTGGAAGCACTGGCTGGGAGGTCATTTTGCTGTGGAAATGACCCCTGGGTCCCAGGGCCCAGGGAGGGCTCCCACACTCCCAGGGAACGTACAGGCAATTTCCACATGGGTTTTCCATCAGGTTTGCTCTGCCAGAGAGACCTCTTGAGTCTTGCCCTGTCTGCACTTTGCTTGGCTACTGCGAGCAGAACACCCTGGACGCCCAACTTGAGCCTGGGCCTAGGGGCCCCAACAGGCATTTTTCACCAGGGAGCTCTAACGCAGGGCAGCCCAGGAACTGCTTCAAAGGCCTCCCATGGCTGTTTGCTCCCTTCTGTCAGAGCTAGCTTTGCTCCCCGCTCCTTCATTGGGTACACCTGAGGCCACCCCACCACCCCTCAGCAGGGGATAATGGGAGGCACTAGGTGCCCTCAGGTAGATGAACCCAGCATGGCACCTGGCCCTCTCAGATGCACTCCCGCAGCCTTCTTCCCCATGGGCAGGACTGCACTGACCTAAGAATGTGTTTGCAAGTCTCACAGAGTGCTGGCAGATACCCGGCCATGACTCAGGAATTGAGGCCCTGGGAACAGGCCCGGCCATCTGGCATCTGAGAAGCCACATGCTGGCTGCACAATAGAGGCCTGAAAACCCACTCTCTGGGGCTTCCTTTCCTGCCTCCAAGGATGATAGTGACCCAGCCACCCACGGGCTGACAGTTACCCCTGGCTAGGAAGTGCTTTTGGGGATGTCACTTTGCAGTGGCAATGGCCCTTGTGTCCCCGCAGCCAGGGAGGGCTTCCACACTCCCAGGGAACATCCAGGCAACCTCCACATGGCTTTTCTGTCATGTTTGCTCTGCAGGAGCGAGCTTGCAAGCCTAGACCTGTCTGCACCGTGCTCGGCTCTTGTGGGCAGAACACCCTGGGCGCCCACTAGGAACCTGGGCGCCCACTAGAACACCCTGGGTGCCCCTAGGAACCCGGGCCTAGGGGCACTACTGGCATTTTTCACCTGGGGAGTGGCCCAGAAACTGCTTTCAAAGCCCTCCCGTGGCTGTTGCTTCCTCCTGCCAGAGCTAGCTTTGCTTCCCACTCTGCCATTCGGCACACCAGGGGCCAGCCTGCCAACCCTCACCAGGGGCCTATGGGAGGTGCCAGGTGCCCTCAGCCAGGTGACACTGGCATGGCAACTGATCCCCTCAGATGTACTCCCGCAGCCTCATTCCCCATGGGACAGTCCCCTGTCCCATGGGCAGGACCGCACTGACCTAACAATGTGTTTGCAAGCTTCGCAGAGTGCAGGCAGACAGCCGGCCCTGACTCGGGAATTGAGGCCCTGGGAGCAGGCCTGGAGGTCTGGCGTCTGAGGAGGCACACACTGGCCACTCGACAGAGGACTGAAAACCAACTCTCTGGGGCTGCCTTTCCTACCTCCAAGGAAGATAGCGTCCCCAGCCGCCTGTGGGCTGAGAGTCACCCCTGCCTGGGAAGCACTGGCTGGGAGGTCAGTTGGCAGTGGCAATGGCCCCTGGGGCCCTGTGCCCAGGGAGGGCTCCCACACTCCCAGGGAACGTCCAGCCAACCTCCACATGGCTGTTCTGTCACGTTTGCTCTGCAGGAGCGAGCTCGCGAGCTTAGGCCTGTCTGCACTGGGTTTGGCTCCTGCGGGCAGAATACCCTGGGTGCCCCCCTGGAGCCCGGACCTGGGTCCCAAACTGGCTTTTTTCGCTTGAGGAGCCCTAACGCAGGGCGGCCCAGCAACTGCTTGCAAAGGCCTCCCATGGCTGTTTGCTTCCTCCTGCCAGAGCTAGCTTTGCTACCTGCTTCAGTTTTTCGCAAGCTAGGTGCTGACCTGCCACTCTTCACCAGGGGCCCATTGGAGGTGCCAGGTGCCCTCGGCCATGTGACCTCAGCATGGCACCTGGCCCCCTCAGACACACTCCTGCAGCCTCCTTCCTCATGGGCAGTACTGCGCTGACCTAGAAATGTGTTTGCAAGGCTCAGAACATGCAGGGTGACACACGGCCCTTACTTGGGAATTGAAGCCCTCGGAGCAGGCTTGGAGGTCCGACCTCTGAGGAGCCAAACCCCTGAAAACACATTCTGTTGCCTGCCTTTCCTTCCTCCAAGATAGACAGCTTTCCTAGTCTCTTGTGTGCCGAGAGTCACAGAGGGCTGGAATGCGTTTGCTTTAATGTCATTATTCAGTGGCAATAGCCCCTGAGGCCCTGCACCTAGGTCGGGCTCCCACACTCACAGGGAAATCAAAGTGACATCCAAATGAGTCAGCTCTTCACATCAAGTGGCCAAAGTATTGGAGTTTCAGATTCATATTAGTCCTTCCAATGTATATTCAGGCCTGATTTCCTTTAGGATGGAGTGGTTGGGTCTCCTTGTAGTCTAAGCGACCTTAAAGCGTGTTCTCCAACACCACAGTTCAAAAGCATCAGGTCTTTGTCAGTCAACTTTCTTTATAGTCTAATTTTCACATTCATACATGACACATGGATAAACCATAGCCTTGACTAGATGGATCCTTGTTGGCACAGTAACGTCTCTGCTTTTTAATATGTTGTCTAGTTTGATCATCACTTTCTTTCCAAGTCATAAGCATCTTTTCAGAGAAGGCAATGCCAACCCACTCCAGTACTCTTGTCTGGAAAATCCCATGGATGGAGGAGCCTGGTAGGCTGCAGTCCATGGGGTCGCTAAGAGTCAGACATGACTGAGCAACTTCACTTTCACTTTTCACTGTCATGCATTGGAGAAGGAAATGGCAACCCACTCCAGTGTTCTTGCCTGGAGAATCCCAGGGATGGGGGAGCCTGGTGTGCTGCTGTCTATGGGGTCGCACAGAGTCAGACACGACTGAAGTGACTCAGCAGCAGCAGTAGCAAGCTTCTTTTAATCTCATGGCTGCAGTCACCATCTGCAGTGATTTCTGAGCCCCCAAAATAAAGTCTGCCACCATTTCTACTGTTTTCCCATCTATTTGCCATGAAGTGATGAGGCAAGATGCAATGATCTTAGTTTTCTGAATGTTGAGCTTTAAGGTAGCTTTTACACTCTCCTCTTTCAATTTCATCAAGAGGCTCTTTAGTTCTTCCCTTTCTGCCATAAGGGTGGTGTCATCTGTATATCTGAGGTTATTGATATTTCTCCTGGCAATCTTGATTCCATCTTGTGCTTCATCCAGTCCAGTGTTTCTCATGATGTATTCTGCATATAAGTTAAATAAGCAGGGTGACAATATATAGCCTTGACATATTCCTTTTCCTATTTGGAACCAGTCTGTTGTTCCATGTCCTGTGACCCCACAGACTGCAGGATGCCAGGCTTCGCTGTCCATCACCAACTCCCAGGGCTTGCTCAAACTCATGTCCATCGAGTCAGTGATGCCATCCAACCATCTTATCCTCTGTTGTCCCCTTCTCCTCTGCCTTCAATCAAGACTATTATAGATAGATATTTTAAAGTATAAATATTTTTAATAGTTTATCTAAAAACTCATATCACATTTGCATTTTTAGGAGATTTTTTGTTTTTAGAGGAACTTTGTTGACAAGCTTGTGACAGATATAACACTATAGCAATATTTAACTTATAATAAACCTAGGCACTATGAAAATTTTATGCTTAATGTTAATGACTCTTAGACATGTCTATATTAGAGGAGCAAAAAAAAAAAAATAAATACTAGATATTTAATATTGACTATTTCCCAGTTCATATGAATTTAAAATTCATTTAGGTCAATTTTTTCTTGTATTTAGAACTGTTTGATTTGTAAGGGCTTCCTTTTCTTTAGATTATTTAAATAAGAACTCACAACTTCAGCAATATTATCAAAAAACAGAAGACTCACTCTGAGACATACATAAATCCACACAGACAGACAGAGATCTTCTAGTTTTCTGCCTAAGATTTAAAATATCTCTTTGACCTCCTTTTTTTGGCGGGGGGGGGGGGGGGGCGGGGGGAGCTTGAAGCTCTCATTTGCCCAAGGCTGAAGTCTCAGGCAAAGTGGGCAGTGTTTTCCAAGGAAAGGGTTAACTTCAAGCTTTGCCCTAGGCAGGCCTTTTTAACAAGCTAATTGTTTTTAATTGCATATGCAAAAGAACCAGCTTTACAGTTTGCAAGAAAAAATTTTATTTTAACCAATTTTCTCTGGTTCTATAGAATATCATCGCCCCGCCCGGCCCCGCCCCGCCCCGCCCCTGAGCCTCTTCTGCACCAGTGGGATGGGAAGGAAGGGAGGGAAAGACGTCTGGAAGGAGTTGCCCCTGGGGCGGGCGGTCCGGTCCGGTGGCCTTTCTGGTTGAAGGGGGTGAGGAGCCGCGCGAGAAGGTGGGGGGCGGCGTGCAGAGTGGGGGTCGGGTGGGAAACGCGCTCTCCTCCGCCTTCCCGCCCGCCCCTCCATCCCCGGCCTGGCGCCCCGCCCGGCACTCTTGCCCCGCGCCCGGTGGCGTCGTCTCCCGTGTCCCTCTTCTGCCCGACCTCCCCGCCATGTTCCCTCGAGGTTGGGTCCGAGGGTTGGTGGGGGGAAGGGGTGCTCAGAGCCTCCCCGCCCCACACCACGCGCCTTTACCCGTGGCGCCGGCCTCTCCACACGCCCCCGCCGCGGACCACAGGGCCGGGATCCTCCGGTCGCGCCTCGCGGGCTGTGCGGCGTGACGGGTGGCGGCTCCCCGCCGCGGGGCCGCTTGCCTGCCCGTTGCCTCCTGCCGCTGGCCCTTGGCCTGTCTGTCTCGGCCGGTCGTCGGTCGTCCGCTGCTCTGGGCCTGCCGCGCGGTCGCCAGGCGCCTCCCCACGCCCTCCGAGCCTCGGGGCTTGCTCCCAACCCCCCTTCCCCACGCCTCCCGCGGCTGTCTTGTCCGGTTCTCTCGCCCCCTTACCTCTGTCGTGTCCCCTGCCCGCTTGGCGCCACGCTTCCTGTCGGAGCCCCTTCCCTCTGCCCTTGGTGGTGGGGGGAGAAGGGTGCCTGGGGAGCGGGCGCGGGTAGGGGGCCCCGGTGTTTGAGGGGAGAGGACGGGGTCCGGGGGGCAGCCGTACGGGTGTGCGAGGTGGTGGAGGAGGGCTCTGCCCCGTTTCGGGGGGATGTAGGGGTGGTCGTCTGGCGTCAGCGTGGGCCTTCGGGCGGCAGTCGACCGGCGCCCGATGGGGCCCCCATGCCTACGGGCCGGCAGCGCCCAGGCCCGCGGGCGGCCGCGGGCGGGGACGCGGTGGGGGTCGACGTCGGGGCGGTGGCCCGCGGGGCGAGCCTTGCGCCTCGCCCTCCTCCCCCTTTGCAGGTACCTAGCGTGGGGTTTCCCTGGTGGCTCAGATGGTAAAGCGTTTGCCTGCAGTGCCGGAGATCAGGGTTCGATCCCTCGGTTGGGAAGATCCCCTGGAGAAGGAAATGGCAACCCATTTCCTCTTGCTTGGAAAATTCCATGGACAGAGGAGCCTGGTAGGCTACAGTCCATGGGGTCACAGTCAGACACTACTGAGCGACTTCACTTCACAGCTGATAAAAAGCTTGGGTTGTCTCGGTGGGGTGGATTTGCTCCTGGATGGATTTCACCTGGCGGCAGTAGATCACCTGGCGGCAGTAGAGAGGCCCGGCGTGTGGGCGGAGCATACTTGGCCCGCGTAGGGGGCGGAGCGCGCCTCCTCCGAGCTCCTAGGCAGTGGGTCCCAGGTCTCAGGGCTCTCCATTGCGGCAGGGAACGCCCATTTCGTGGGCTCCTGGTTCCCCATCAATCGGGATCCAGTGAGCGGAGCGGAGGGGTGCGGACCACAGGTAAGGGAACTGGGGCTCGGTGGCGCAGGGTGGAGCAGGGAACCACATATTCTGCCGTCTCTGTTGGCAGAGTTTCGGAGCCCCCTAACTTGGCGGTCGCAGAAAGGCCTCGCCATTGGCGTCAAAGCCTTTACCACTTTACCCCTTCGCATAAAGCTCAGACCCGCGGTTTTCCCAAGCAGCCTAGTGCCTGCAGCGAGGTCCCCAGTAAGTCCAAGGGATTTATCCTGCCTGGTGATTTCACCTGCTGGGGTTCCACAGCCCGCACTCTGGCCGGCTGGCCCAGCCCTGCTACTGGCAGTTTGCAGGCCAGCGGGTCCTTGACCACCTGCTGGGATGGGAAAGGGAAGGGTCCACGAATTGCACCCTGGAAACTTAGTAGGGTGCATGGATTTAAAAACCTGGTGGCCACCCAGGCAGGAAAGAAGGCAGGAGGGCACCTTGCTGCCCTTTTGTGGGGGAATCTGTGGCTGTCCTGCTGACAGGGGTTCTTTCCATGGGGACCCTGTGCAATAAGTGTGGTGTTTTGGAACTGAATAATTAGAACATGTAAAATTTTTAAATTATGTGGTGCTTTAATTAAAAAAAAAAAAAAGCTCCAAGTTTTTTCCAAATTGGGGTCTAAAAATTGAAGGTCTATTTTCCTTTCACTGTGGCATTCTATGAAGAAATGTATGTTTTCCTGAGTCAGAAAAGTGAGGGAAACAGAAAACCCAGAGGTGCCCCAGTAGTTTGGTGAAGACCTTAGGAGGTCACTTGTAAATGCTGCTGGCTGTGGAGAGGCAGTCTCTTCCTGTGGCTGATGCGCACAGAGCTCTGCAGGCTTGTCCTCTGCATGGATGTTCTTGTTTGTGGAAATCCAGCTCGGAGCCATCTCCTGATGTGTAAGAATTTCCCAGACTAGACCCCTAGGCAAATCCCTTAGGGCCAGGTTCTCCTGCCTTCATTGTATTTGTCTGTTTGACTGAAAAGCAGCAATGACATATTTTTCTTTAAATCTGGTCTATCATCCAGGACTTGGAGTAACGTTTCCCATCCGTCTCAATAGGCTTGGGTTCCAGGAATGAATTATAGTCAATTGTCCATGATTTTACAGATGAAGAACCTGAGACCCAGAGAGGGTGGAGGACTGTTCAAGAGAGAATGGGATATCCTTCCAAGAATCCTGGCTCTTGGGTTTTTAATGAGCTTCCTACCCAGCATGGTCATTAATTGACAAGTGTTGAGATTGAGAATAAACTATTGGTGGAAGTGTAAAAGGCTTTTATAAAGAATGTGCCTACCAGCTGTGCATCTTATGGAGTATTTTCATTATACTCCCCAACCCTTGGAAAGCTTCATCATTTTTATTGAATAAGTTCAATTTCACACAATTATATCCATAGTGTCAGCAACACTATGAGGTATATTAGAACAGTGATCATCACAGTTGGTACTTCATGGGTCAGTGAAGAAAGAAAAACTTTTCTTAGGAAGACTGTAAAAGAATTGCTAAGTTTTAAGTTTATCCAACAGGGATATTAAAAAAAAATGAAACATCTCTCCGATCATCACCAAGGCTATCGGAGGTCTGTTGAGGACCCCATGCAAGGGAGGTTCTACCTCTTGGGACACCCCTGCTTCAGCATCTCCCTAAGCCAGCAACCTGGGACAGCTGAGTACACTTGAAGTTCCTTCCCTGACCTCGGGAATTTTTTTGGAAGATGGTTTTTTGACAGACAGGGGTGGGGGAAGGTTTGGGGATGTTTCAAGTGCAATCCATTTATTGTGCACTCTATTTCTCTTCCTGTTCCCTGGTGGCTCAGTTGGTAAAGAGTCTGCCTGCAATATGGGAGACCCAGGTTCAATCCCTGGGTCGGGAAGATCTCCTGGAGAAGGAAATGACAGCCCACTCCAGGTTTCTTGCCTGAAGAATTCAATGGACTGAGGAGTCTTGTAGGCTACAGTCCGTAGGGTCACAAAGGGTTGGGCACGACTGAGTGACCGAACACTTATTCCTATTATTTCTTCAGCTCCACTTCTGATCATCAGGCATTAGATCCTAGAGGTTGGGGGCCCCTGCTTTAGTTCCCTCTTTCATCTTCTACATAGCTCCAGCCTGCTTCCTCCTCCTCTTCCACCTGCAGAACTACCTGCTCAGCTTCTCTGAGTGTGACTAAGAATCTCCTTCATTCACTTCCTTTTCTCTGAGTCCCTTCTCCTAACTAGGTTTCCCTGATCTCCATTTAGGCACTTTTGCCCCAGGTGGTGCTAGTGGTAAAGAACCTACACGCCAATGCAGGAATTAGATCACTGGATTGGGAGGATCCCCTGGAGGAGGGCGTGGCAACCCACTCCAGTGTTCTTGCCTGGAAAATTCCCATAGACAGAGGGGCCTGGCAGGCTCTGACAGTCTGACGTGACTGAAGCAACTTAGCCCAGCACACCAGAGGACTTTTGAACTGCAGACTCGTGTGATTGTTTTGGCTCTTTGGAGTACCTTGTCGTTCCAAGTGTATGTTAGGGTCAGCTTGTGTATTGCTTCCTAAAGGCCCCGAGAGGGTAACAGGCAGGAAGGCCAGGGGTCTCCAGACAGAGGGAATAGGCTGCAAGTGTCAGACTTTTTTTTTAATCTCTCTCTTAAGAGCCAGGAGGAAACAAACTAATGTTACAGTTTTTCCCTTTCTCGATACAAATTTAAAAGGAGGTTTCTCTTAAAATTCTGTGTTGCCATGACGACTCCTGGCTCCAGCTGAATTTAACTTTTCTCTAACCTTGAACTAAGCAATGCATTCTTCTTATGGAAATGTTTGTGTTAAGCTATGTTAATGTACTATGTATTTACCCTAGACTCTGTCTTCAAGTCATTCCTCCTAAAGGCTCAGAACCAACCTGACAAACCAGTATGTTTTACTCATACCTTGCTCCTAATCTATGTTAAGGAAACTATATATTTGCTTGGAAATCTGCCTTTTTTCAAGATTCATGTCAATCATTTTATGGACCAGGATGACTCACCTGCTGCCAATGTTATCTCAATGCATGTTGTGGGTGAGGGGCCTGGTGTCATTCTCTGAGACATCACCTTTCTTTCATTAGCAGACTGCTAGTGGCTGTATAACATCTGGCTAAAGACTAGCAGGGGGTAGTCTATGTCAGCAGCTTTCTCTATCTCTTTTATACTTTAATAAAACTTTATGACACAAAAGCTCTGAGCGATCAAGCTTCGTCACTGGCCCTGGATTCACTTCTTCTCCTCTAGAGGCCAAGAATCCTGTCATCATTCATGGTCTAGCAACAACCTTTTAGCCTTTTGTAATTCACATTGAATCTTCATTTCAGATTGAAGATACATTCCGTGGTATTGCCATCTTAAGTCTTTCCATTGCTATGGAATATCTCTACATGTATTTAGGATATTTTTCAGCACTCATGTAGAATTTCCAGTGTGCCAGTCTTGTCATCCTCATTACATCCACGGAAAAATATTTTATTAATGTTGACATTATTGAAAGGGAATTGTTTTTTTAAATTCCTTTTCAGATTGTTATTTGCTAATGTATACAGATAAAACTGTGTAATCATTCATTTTTATTAGTTTGGACAGCTTGATGGTTGTCTTTACTTTCTCATAATTTAAGATTAACCTGGCTCATATATTTACTGTCTCACCCCTAGTCTCAGTCATTTCTGCAAAGAACTTCTGTTCTTTTTTTCTAACATTGAATTATTTTTGACTATGCTGGGACTTTATTGCTAGTTTGTCTAGTTGTAGTGAGCAGAGCCTACCCTCTAGGTGCCGTGCCATGGCTTCTCATTGCAGCACTTTCTCTGGTTGCAGAACTTGGGCTCTGGAGCATGCAAGCCTCAATAGCTGTATGGGGGCTTAGTTGCCCCCGGACATGTAGAATCTTCTAGGACCAGGGATTGAACTCATGTTCCTTGCACTGGTAGGCAGATTCTTTACCACTGGGCCACCAGGGACGTTTCCTGTTCCCTTGTATTAGGGAATGATATTTAAAACATACATGTAGGAGCTAAATATGCTCGGCTGACAATACATGGAAATATATACATGTATTCCAGCTTACCTTTGAACATATTCAGTTAAAGGTAATTTGTGATGATGTCTCCATGGATCTTGTAACGTTTCCTTTTGTTTATCTGTAACTTCCCATTCCAAAGGTAAGATACCTGGCTTCCACCACTTGTCATGTATAGAATTCAGTGCTTGTCCCATGTGGTTACTGCAAAAACTGTCAGACTGTCTTCCAAAGGGGGCTGTGCATGCATTCCACCAGTATCTTGAGTATGTTTTTGTATGATTGTTTACTATCAGTATACCTTCCGTGGTCAGGTGTCTATTTCAATCTTTACCAGTTATGAATGGGCTTGTTTGCTCTAGCATTCTTGGACAATTTGAGTGCAGATTCTTTGTCAGACATGCATTTTTTTTTTTTTTTTTTTTTTTTAGGAAAACGATTGTATTTATTTTTGGCTGTGTTGGGTCTTCGTGTGTGGGCTTTCCCCTAGTTTGGATGAGCGTGGGCCATAACTAGTGGTGTGTGTGCTTTTCACTGCAGTGGCTCCTCTCGTTGTGGGGCTCACGGGCTTCAGTAGTTGCAGTATGTCAGCTCGGCGTTGTGGCTTCCAGGCTCTAGAGCACAGGCTCCGCAGTTGTGGCACACGGGCTCCATAGCATGTGGGGTCTTCCCATCCCAGGGATCACACCTGCATCTCCAGCACTGGGGCGGAGTCTTTACCACGGAGCCTCCAGGGAAGCCCTCAGGCATAGTTTTGATTCTAGTTTTCTGCACATGTATCTGGTGAGAGAGGCCAGGATCAAGAGGCCTGGCAGCTGGCAGTCCTCAGCCACAGTTTTGGCTGTGCCATCGAAAGCTCTGGGGCCTTTGGCGAGCACCTCAACTTCCCTGGGACTGTTTCCTCCCCTTAGAATGCCCTGCTGTTGGACTGTGGTCCACCAAGCTCCTCTGTCCCTGGGATTTCTGAGGCCAGAATACTGGAGGGGGTGCCATTTCCTTCTCTGCAAGATAGCATTTTGAAGATATTTTCTCCTGGATATTGGTTTTGATGAAGGAAGGGGGATCCCTTCCAGGGCTTGAGCATGGGTTCTTGTCTGACACTTGGAAATGAGTTGTTTGAGGAGAGGAGTGCTGTCCAAGCGAGAGACTTTATTGGGAAGGGCTGCCGGGGCAGAGGGCAGGGGGTGAGGGAAATGGAGAGAACTGCTCTGCCACGTGCCTCACAGTCTCAGGTTTTATGGTCATTGGGTTAGTTTCTGGTTTGTCTCTTGCCAGTCATACCTGAATTGGGATCTTTCCTGGGGGCACACACATCTCTCAGCCGAGATGGATTCCAGAGAGGAGGATCCTGGGAGGTTTGGACATTTGGACTGGAGTCTCCCATCTCCTTTTGACCTCTCCAGAATTCTGGTTGGTGGCAGCTTGTTAGTTCCTTGTTCCTTACCAGGATCTCCTGTTGGAAGATGACTCCTGCAAGTGTTTTCTCTTCTCTGTTGCCTGGCAAGGGTGGGTGGTCAGTGGTTCGTTTAACAGTTTGTCTTTTGGTTCTCTCGAGTAAGGTCCTTCACAGAGTAAATGTATAAAATTGTAAAAATCAATCTTTTAAATAATTGATAATAACAATTTGGTAAGTTGGCTTTTTTGTTGTTGTGTTAGAACTAATCACCAGATCAAAGGTCATGTAGATTTTTTGTTGTTTTCTAAAATTTTTATGGTTTTTTAAATTGAATTATGGTGTTGAAAAGTTTGTGTTTATGTTCATTTCATTCCATCTTTTTTTTTTAACAGTTATTTATTTTTAGTTGATTAATCATTGCTTTACAATATTGGTTTGATTGGTCATACATCAACATGAATTAACCGTAGGGGTGCGTGTGGCCCCTCGCTCTTGAATCTCCCTCCCACGTCCCGCCCATTCCCACCTCTCCAGGCTATCAGAGAGCCCCAGTTTGAGTTCCCTGAGGCAGACAGCAATTTCCCACTGGTTGTCTAGTTACCAAGGTTGGTGTCCATGCATCCGTGCTGCTCTCCCCGTTCATCTCACCCTCTCCCTCTTGTTCCCCACCCTTGTCCATAAGTCTGTTCTGTATGTCTGCATCTTAATTGCTGCTACGTGAACAGATTCGTCAGGATCATCCTTCTAGAGTCCAGGTTTTTCTCTTTCTGACTGACTTCCCTGTTTCATACGCTCTAGGTTCATCCACTTCATTAGAAGTGCCTCAAATGTGATCCTTTTTATGGCCGCATTCCATACAGGCTCTGATTGTTGCTTACCGTGTTTTGAGGAGGGTCGTGGAGCTATTCGGCTCCATTTGGGTTTGGGCTTCCAGTCTGAGCGCTCGGCGCAGAGCTGCTTCTGGGTGAGCCCTCTGGGCTGTGTGAGCGCGGAGCTGCCCGCTATTGTCCGGCGGCCCGCAGGGGGCGCCAAAGCCCCCTCTGACCCGCGGGCGCAGGACGCTCTGCCCTCAGACTGGGCTGGGTGACCAGCTGGCGGGAGCTTTCTCTCCTCAGGGCCGTCAGGGCTCGGGCTTCTGTAAACGGGACTGCGTCCAGGCTGAGAGGAGCGGGCTTGCCTCAGTGCCCCAGCAGGGAGGCGCTGCAGGAGGGAAAAACGAGGACGAAGTAGACGTTTCCTGTGTCCAGCTGAGCGCTGACCGGAGGGCCATCTCAGAGGACTCGGGGCGCGGGGGGAGAGCTCCATGTGCAGAACGGCGGGTTTTCAGTTAGATTTCTGTTAGATGATCTGGAGGATGACCAGTGATGTTCTTCAGTGCAGGTGGCCAGTTTTCCTGTCACTGTTTCTTGAGAAGACTGTCCTTTCCTCTTCGCTCTTTCCCGGTTTGATGTTCATGAACTGACCGCGTACATGTGGCTTCACTCCTGGGCTCTCTATGTCTTCCGCGAGTCCACGTGTCTGTGTTCGTGCCAGTTCCTCACTGTGGTGCTTCCTATCGCTCAGTGATGTAGTTTGAAGTCGGAGAGGAAGATGCGTCCAGCTGTGTTCTTTCTCAGAGAGTGTTTGGCTGTTTAAGGTTCTGTTCAATATTAGCGGCCTAATATTAGGAGTATTTCTATTTCTGTGAAAAGTGCCATTGAATATTATTTTGAGATTGCAGTCAGTGTATTTGTTGATGGCTTTGGTTGGAATGGACATTTTAATTTGTCATTGTTCCAGTGCATGAGCATGGAATAGTTTTCTGTTTATTTGTGTTTTCTTTGATTTCTTTATCAATGCTTTCTAGTTTTCTGACTACTGGCCTTTTATGTCCTTGATTAAGTTTGTTGCTAGATGTTTTATTGATGCAATTATAAGTGGGATTTTCTTAATTTTTGTTTCTGATTGTTATTAGTGTATAGAAATGCAACTGATTTTTGTATACTGATTGGGATTGCAAATTATAGTATTTTATATGATTGTAAATTGATTTGAAATGATTCAGCTTTACTAAATGTAGTCTAACAACTTTTTGTGACATGAAAATTTTATTTGTAAAATCTGTCTCTCCTGCAATAGGTCATCCAGAGGACCCAAGACATGGTGGTTACTAATAGACTTCCCACAGTACTTCTTCATTCCATGTGGACTCCTTCAAGGGCAGTGAGCATCACAGCTTCCCTTGAACTTCGTCTGGGTAAGTCATGCCTGTCTAATCTGATTTTCTTTTATGGTATTGGCGTGATTGCTTTGAAACATAATTTACTTTCCAGCAATTTAAAATGTACAGAAAACTCCTAGCAATGGGAAAAGTACTCACATTTGCCACATCATCTAAAATACTGTATGTGTTTTATCCAAAATGGGTGCATTCTCCTGTAGAACCAGCACATAACCTCAAACATCAGAAAATCATATGGTTTCTACATTATAATGTAATCCACAGCCCCACTTCCACTTTCAGCAATTGTTCAATTGTATGAATATATCTTTTTTTCCATCCTCATCCTTTTTTCTTTTTTTAGAGTGTTACTGAGATTTTCAGTTATTTGGACAAACTTGATGGATTTAAAGCAGACATGGTGAATACTGGATCTGGGTGGCCTTTTCTATATGGATTTTTTTCACTAAAGATGGTTTTAATGTTTACTCATGTTGTAGCATGTATGAATACTGCATTCTTTTTTCCCCATAGTAATTAAAAATAAATAACTTGCCATTTACCATTTATATATTTGTAAGCATACGATGTTGTCTTATGAATTACCTTTACTTGTTTTGCAAACCAGTTTAATAATGTGTACCTTGTGCATGCTTTGGAGAAACTCAGGAAACTGAGTCAGTGACTCAAATGGCCCAAGATATCACCTTAGATACCATCTTAATCTAAAAAGCAAACAGGGGCTTTCTGGTGGTCCAGTGGCTAAGACTAGAC
The DNA here is from genome assembly GCF_033118175.1 of Dama dama. NCBI lineage: Eukaryota > Metazoa > Chordata > Mammalia > Artiodactyla > Cervidae > Dama > Dama dama. The sequence continues at coordinate 85,044,351 of NC_083681.1, forward strand.
ACTCCCAAAGAAGGAGGCCCAGGTTCAATCCCTGATAGGGAACTAGACTTCCCATGCCACAACTAAGCATTTGCATGCTGTAGCTAAATATCTGGCTTGCCTCAACAAAGGTCGACCTGGCGCAGCCAAATACAAAAAGAAATAATTATTAAAAAAATAAAACCAAAGGAAAGGAAGGGTATGGTTGTTGTACAGATTTATGTCTTAGCTTTCCCTATTGGTTAAAAAAAAAAAAAAAGAGTTTCACAAAACTGTCATCCTTCTATCTGGTATATACAGAGGATTCCTTTGAAATGAGATTTCTCTGGTAAATGTGACTCACAGAAGAGCCGTCTTGAACTTGGGTTTCAGAGACGATCATGTGTCCTCTTAAAAAAAAGTTAATTGGGTCCAGTTAATTCTCATGCTGAAGCGGTATAGTTTGGGGTAGCATTTGCACCCCTTCACTTTGGATGTATCCCAGTTTGCTTGCAGAGTCGTCTACCTGAAGACATCCTGATGTTTGAAAGGTTTCAGCTGTTACAAGTAGAGCTGTTGTGTGTAGTTGTGTGATAGTGTTTGTCTGGACGCTTTTTCAAAGGTGTTTACCAAGTACTAGACGTGTAGTGTTCAGGTCACAGGTGAGCCTTGTTTAGCTGTGGAAAAATCCAGCTAAGTTTCTCTGGCATGTGGGGTCTTCCCGGGTAAGGGATCAAACTTGAGTCTCTTGCATTGTCAGGCAGAGTCTTTACCGCTGAGCCACCAGAGAAGCCCCGCCCCCTTTGAGTTTACTGGATCTAATAGGTGTGCAGTGCTACCTCACTGTTTTAGTTTGTAATTTCCTAATGATATATGATTTTGAGTATTTTTGAGATGCTTATTTACTATCTGTATATTTCCTTTGGCCAGGTGTTCAGATTTATACATTTTTAATGAGGTTGTTTGTTCCAGATTTTTTGGTATAGTTGGAGTACAATCCTTTATCAGATATGTATTTTGTAAATGTATTTTTCTGTGGCTTGTGTTTAAGTTTTGTGAATAAGGTTTTTCACAGTTTAAATTTCTAATTTTTTAAAGTTCATGTTATATATGTTTTATATCCTTTTTTGGATAGACTTTAGTGGTTGGTTTTTTTTTGTTAAATTTCATAAGCAAAATTGAGGTAGTGTAGATACAGTTTTAAGCAGTGCTGAGGTACCATAGATATAGTTTTGCCTTTTGTCTGTTGAGAGGTTTGAGTGAGGTTGGTGTAAATTGTAGAATTATGTCTACATTCATTTGATTGGATATGGCTTCCAATTATTTTTATAACTGGTTTTGAAGATGTCATGGGAAGTCAGTTTCCCCAAGGGAAACTGCTTGGGATCCATGAAACATGAACTCTCTTCGATCCCTGGGGATCACTTTCTGCTTTTTCTGGCTTTAGATTTGACTTGTTTGGATATCTCATACTAGTGGAATCACAGAACATTTGTCCTTTTTTGGTCTGGTTTATTTCACTTAATATAATGACCGTAAGGTTCGTCCACATTGTAGCATTGTCAGAATTACTGACTTTTAAGGGCTGAATCGTATTCCGTTGTGTGTATACCACAGTTTGTTTATGGAATTGGCTGCCATGGACACTTAGATTGCTTCTGTTGTTCGCCAATGTGAATCATGCTGTTGTGAATATGACTGAAGAAATATGCATTTTTTTCAGCCCCTTTTTCTAAACCTTTTGGGTACATAGTATGAATTAGAATTGAACTATATCATTATTCCATGTGTTGATCTTGGAGTAATTTCTGTAATGTCTTGCACAGTGGCAGCACCATTTCTTTCTTTTTTTTTTTGGTGTGGTAGAATTCTGTTCAAGCTTTTGAATATACCCTGTGTTGTATATTCATTCACCCACCGATGGACACTTGAATGGGTTCTACATTTGGGCTATTGTGAATAATGTCACTATGAATATTTGTGTACCAATTTTTGTTTGAATTATTAACAAATACATAGTACTATATATGAAAGAAACTGCAAGGACTTACTGTACAGTTTAGGAAACTATTGAATATCTTATGATAATGTATAATGGAACAGAATCTCAAAAGGAATATATGAAAAAGACATAATAGCCATAATAATTATTGTGCCAACACTATGAGTTATCATAGCAGTACTCAACATGTATTTATACATGCCACTAAAATATTCATATCTGTAAGTATATTTCACTGATCGATTATATAAAAAATAGAGAACTCAAGCAGAGAACAAATAAACTTCCTATCATTGCTCATCATCATTTATGCACTATTACTCCCTGTAACACTCATAGTATAAGTGCTGGACTAGGAATTTACATTAGTGTAAACCAAGAGATTGTGAAGATGTAAGGAAGTATAGCTTATTTAATTCCTTAATGAAGGATTATAGAACTATATGTACATGAAGTGAATGAAAGTCCAATGGTTTAATGGAGCCACATTATTACTAGAGTGATGAGCTTCCACACCCCCCCCCCCCCGCCCCAATGTTAGGTCACAATTAAATCCTGCAGTCATGTGGCCTCGATGTCTGCTTCCTGCCATCCAGAAGGAAAAGGTGAGGAAGTCCTGACAAAATTGAGGCTATTTTTCTTTTTTTGATTTGTATTTTATCACAGGGCTTGGCAAAAAGAGGGCCTAACCTGTTTTTAGAGTTCCATCCCAAGGCTTGCTCTGGCATCTTACATATATTGTCAAACTGCTGATTATTTTCAGCAAAGGACAATGATCTGTACTTCAGTATCTGTTGCTTGATCTGGAATAGCAGGCATCCCTTTAAGTGCAGTCCTTCATGCTGAAGTAGGCATGCCTGAAGCAGTAGCATAAGATGAACACATTTATCGTGTAGACCTCACATCCCATGAATTTGTAATAATTTTTCAGTTATACCCATCATCATTGGAGGAATTGACTTGTCCCAGTAATAACTGGAGTACCCAGTGTAACAGTTCCTTGACTTATGAATACTTCTTATGAGTACACTTATGAGTACTTCTTCCAATGTTCTTTCTCCTACTTCGGTCATGAACAGTAGAAGCTGATGGCAGTGTTATTGAAATGTATATCGATTCCTAGGTGGCACAGTCGGTAAATAATCTGCCTACCAGTGCATGAGATGGAAGTGATGTGGGTTTGATCCCTGGGTTGGGAAGATAACATTTCATACACTCGTTTTATGTGAACAAGTTTGATACTCATGAGTGTTTTTCTTCTGTATACAGAAAAACAAATGCTGTTCAAGGACACTGAAAGAACCCTAATGTTGGAAATCAGATCTGCATTGTGAGCGATGCTTAGAAATCCATGAGTTGAAGGATAGTATTATGCCTATCATCCTTGTAGTTCCCTCAGTGAAATATTTTGAGAAACGCTCTTCATTCATGGTATAGATTCATGAAGAAGCAAAATAGCATTAATCCTTTACGTTGACAACTGTGAATTTAAATGTCCTGTGAATCATATGTGACAACCACACATACCAACATGATTTATTAGTGTTATATCAATATTTTAGTCCTATTGTATTTCAACTAAAAATATCAATATATAATTGTACACAAAGTCAAGACATAAGATCAGTGCAAATACAAAATATTCCATGCTTTGAGAAAGGGAGCAAAAATTCTATGTGCTTTGCCTATTGCATTTTTATGTTTTAGATCCTTAAGCATTTTATTCACCACACCCAACTGAATGGTTAACAAATCTTCAGAGAAGAAAGGATCATTTCTCTTTAACAATGAGTAGTTCAACTCCTATCAAAGCAAAGTCATAAGTGAGTCTAATTTTGTGTGAGACCATGAAGACTAAGTGTTTTCATTATGCTTGTGCATATGACGGGAGGTCCGAGAAGGTACTTCTGAAGGTTTATTCATACCAGTCATTCTCATATTTGTCAAGTCTCTAAAGGTTTAATCACTGAGGTGTTGCTTCTACACTTATACTAGGCTGAGTAGCAACATGCCCTTTCTCCCTGAGCTTGAGCTCACCACAGCCTAGTAGATGGAAATCATCAGGATATTCTAGAAACCCTTTTTATTGCAGTCTCTTCAGGAGGTTACAACTGCTGCAGACCTCAGGATTTTACAAAGCACTTTTTAGAACCTTAGATGAAGGATAAAAAGTCCACACTCGTGACAGACACAGGCTTCCATGGCCTGTACATGATTGTTGGCTTTGCTTTCATAATCATCCTGTTTCTTATACCCACTAAGATGTCACTGTATTTTTTTTTTATCATCATTTTATCTTTGATGGTTTTTAGATCTATCATGGATTTTCCTATATATCTTCACTTATTGGTGAGGGTCTTATGTTAGTAGTAGTTACTAAAACTGAATTCCAGTCAGTTAGCTGTGGTAGAATAGGAAAAAGAATGACCAACTGTATGCTATTAATATTGTGTATTAGTATATTATTAGTTTTATTGCTTGCAGTCATCCAATTCTAACTTTCTGAAATAAACATTCAGAAAAATCACGTCCTTTTGAATGTCCATTTCACTGTATAGAAGCACGGCAATGTTATTACATAAAATTGTTTACACTTTCCATTATGTTTCTCCCATTTGATGTAGATATCAGCCTTTGATTCTATCACTAGCATTGCAAGTAAAAAAAAATTTATTAGAGCTCCTATGGTAATTTTACTGTTAGCAATAAGTATAGCATAAAGTGAACACAGAAGAGGTTAGAGGAGACCAACTATGAAAGTTAGTTTAAAAGAAAATATACAATGTTGAATGATTACAGTAGGATTAAATTTATAGTTATGAAGTTCCTTTAGTATAGACAAGTATTATTCTATCCTTTCAGTTTCCTTTGCAGGGGTGTTAATGTACAGATTCCAGTACTATGGGTAGATTGAATAATACTATCATTATTCATGAGAGCAACTCTACTAAATCCTAATGCTCATATCACTCAAGGTATTTTAATACCTATTATGTTAGTAATATGTGTAGTTTGTGAAGTCACAGAAGTTATATTCATTCAAGCAATAGTATCAAACAGCTATGGCATCAATTATGGATGTGAATAGATGTAGAAAGTGAATGTGTTTCACTGTGACAAGTTATCATTGAAGGTATTCTATTAATGCCAGTAACAAAGCTGTGCAGAAATAATACAATGTTTAATAAGAAAACAAGATTTACTAATTTGTTTTATTATTCTATTTCTTTTAAACCAATTTAATGACAACAGGCTTAACTTTTCATTAACTTGTATGACCATCAGCAGTTTGACCCAGTTGAAGAACATGACTTGTTTGTAGTCTTCCTCATCAGCTCATTCCATATACTAGCTTTAAAATCATTTAGTACAGAGCTCAAACACTGTCTAGGTGTTAATTTAGTGTTTTTTTTTATTATCATGCAGAATCATTTTAAAAGTAAAAGTATGCCTGTATGAGTTAGAGCTCTGATCCCAGCAGTCCATGTAGAAGCTTCCACTGAGAAATGTACAGTACCGAAATCTGTGAATGTGGTATACCGTGAATCACAATAAGCATAAACAGCTTCACAGGCTACTTATTTGAAACGACCATTATTAATGACATTCTCATTCATTTGAGGACTAAATATTGCCAACTTAGGCTGTGTTCACCAAATCGAATTTGAAGTATTCTTCACATAGTCCTTCATTGGTCATGGCACTTGTCAGATTGAAGAGATATATATACTCATGTTTTGTTTTAGGTTTTAAAGTCATTCTTCAGTTTTCTTTGAGGAATGGTTCTCTATATGCCCCGTGGATCCACTGATGTTCATGTGTCTTGGGGCTTCCCAGGTGGTGCTAGTGATAAAGAACCCACCTGCCAATGCAGGAGACATAAGAGATATGGGTTCAATCCCTGGGGCAGGAAGATCTCCTGAAGGAGAGCAGGCAAACCACTCCAGTATCCTTGCCTGGAGAATCCCCTGGATGGAGGAGCCTGGTGGGCCCTAGTCCAACCGATCCCAAGGAGCTGGACACGATGTCAGTGACTTAGCACAGCACATGATTCATTGTCGTAGCTGATATAACGGAGATGGCAGGTAAAGAGGTGCCAGCAGGCGAAGGTCAATATTCACCACCTTTAAACTTTGGAATTTATTGTGATATTTTACACCCATATTTGTATGACTTCATAGTTGGAGAATGTATGCATATGAAGGGCTGATTGTATTATATTTATGTTGAGGGAAGATTTATTTTTATGTGAATTGAGATACGGGTGCCATTTCATTCATATGCATGTGTATACTCATCACCTATCATCATTTTTTGAAAAGACCATTGTTTTGAAATGTTGTTGCCGAACCTTGAAAGATGCTGGGATTCTTGGCCTCCTTAGGAGAAGAATTCAATCCGGGGCCAGTGACGAGGCTTGATCACTCAGAGCTTTTGTGTCACAAAGTTTTATTAAAGTATAAAAGAGAGAAAGCTTCTGACATAGACATCAGAAGGGGGCAGAAAGAGTGCCCCCCTGCTCGTATTTAGCTGGATGTTATATAGCTGCTAGCAGTCTA